>NW_007082548.1:704-25214 GCF_000164805.1 Carlito syrichta
TCTTCTGCATGTGGTCAGCCAGTTTTCCCAGCACCATTTACTGAATAGGTTCTCCTATCATTGTTCTTGCACCTGCTTGCACCCGCTAGTTCAGGACCAAAAGCCTACCTATAGAACACATCAATTATGTTCATTAAGGCAAGATCCTTATTATACTAAAAGTTTACACCAAGGTTTCT
Source organism: Carlito syrichta (assembly GCF_000164805.1). Taxonomy (NCBI): domain Eukaryota; kingdom Metazoa; phylum Chordata; class Mammalia; order Primates; family Tarsiidae; genus Carlito; species Carlito syrichta. The sequence continues at coordinate 884 of NW_007082548.1, forward strand.
GAACTTACCTGTTTGCCCAAAGTAATGTGCTAGAAAGTAAGAAAAAACTGAATAACAATACTAGCTCAGAAGTACAGAGTGAAATGGCAGTGTTTATTATTAGCCTGTTAATTTCCTTTAATGTGAAACAACTACATTCATTTAAGGCAGTTCGGAAGTAAATGTCTCTCTCCTCCCTTGGTTCTAATTACTTACATATCTTGGTGATAATTAAGCATTTACCTCAAGCTGAGATCACTTTTTGGTAGCATTCAGCAGTCAAGATTTTCAATGACATGGCTGGAGATGTAATCAGAAATTCTTTTTTTTTTTAAGTCCAACCCAAGAAAAAAAGTAAATTGGAGAGAAAAATTATGTCAGAGATTTTTTTTAAAAGATTCTCAAAACTGTTGAGAATACATTTATTTTTTTGTTCCATACCACTGAAGCATTTTAAAAATTTTAGTTGATGGAACAATACTTAACATGTTAGTTTTTCCCACTCAAAAAAGTAAGGAATATCATTCAGTTCAGTTAATGGTTTATCAAAACAAGAGATGATAGAGAATTGTTCATTTCAGTTTAGGAAGTTTTGGTGCATGTGCTGGCATACGCATGTGTGCGTGCATGCGTGTGTGTGTATGTGTGTGTGAGATATTTTAGCTAAAGGATATCTGATTTTTGCCAGAAATAAACCAACATAGGGTTAGTTCACCACTAAGATGCTTTACTGATTTTTTTAGGTTTTCTGAAGGCTTAAAGTATTTTACAAAGCAAAGACCCTTGAACTAAACATGGTGTAAGTGGCAATCCCTAAGCTGAGAGGGCTACCATAGAAAGTTCTTTACATATTCCAAAGAAGTCACCCAGAGGTCCAGAGGGAAAGACATTGGTTTATTAGAACTTAGGATGTGGCCTGGCTTGGTGGCTCAGCCTGTCATCCTAGCACTTTGGGAGGCCGAGGCGAGAAGATTGCCTGAGCCCATGGATTTGAGACCAGCCTGGGCAACTTAGCCAGACCTCGTCTCTACAGTAAATAATAATTTTTAAAAATTAGCCAGGCGTAGAAGCATGTGCCTGTAGTTCCTGCTGCTTGGAAGGCTGAGGCAGAAGGATTGCCAGAGCCCAGCAGGTGGATGCTGGGGTGGCCGTGAACATGCCACTGCACTCCAGCCTGGGTGTGGGTGACAGAGTGAGACTCCCACTCAAAAAAAACAAAAACAAAAACGAATGCACCAATGGCAGAGGGTCAGGGTCAGTGAGGATAGGGTCCACCCATGTGGTACTAATGGCGGCAGGTGGGTGCTAAAAGAAACTGCACTTTGGGGCCGTGCAGCAGACGGTTTTATAGGCAAGCAAGTCAGTGACTCAAATTTCTGTCCCACGTTTACAATTGCATTGATTACACATGATGACCATGTTGCTTTCAACTCTGCTCAATTACCTGCATCCGTGACTCCTTGCTGGGAATATGCACGTCCTTTAGAGCCCAGCCTTGGCCAGGGGCTGTTCCTGGGGGAAGGGGGATGGGGAAACAGGCCATGTCCAGATCATCCCCCACACAAGTGGCTAGCTTGCACGGATAGCTGTTTCCTGGATCACTTATATAATCAGCAAATAATAACGTATTAGCATTTTCCTGACTTAGGGATTAGAGGTAATGACATGAAACACCTGAAGGGTTGAACTAGACAACAGTGACAGTGACGGTAGTGGAAGTTTACAGAGAACACAGAAACAGCTGGCTGGATGGGGGACTATCAGTATAAGCCAGAGATGATACTAGCTAACAGTCCTTTTAAATTTAGACCCGGTTTTGATGTTTATGTAAACATGTGCATCAAATCCTGACTAAGGCCCAAGATTAAAGAGTGACAGAGATGAGAATTTGAACAAGCAAACTAATGAGCAAGATTTCAATATAAAAAGGGAAAATAAAAGATGACCAGGAGAGTTTAGAAACACTTAAAGAACACATCAATCCTGACTTGAAAAAAGAATGTATTTTAAAAAACTTGCATCCTTGGCTGGGCGCAGTGGCTTAAGCCTGTAATTCTAGCACTTTGGGAGGCTGAGGCAAGAGGATTGCCTAAGTCCAGGGGTTGAGACTAGCTTGGCCAACTTGGCGAGAACTCATCTCTGCAATAAAAAAATTAAAATTAAAATTAACCAGGCATTTTAGCATGTGCCTGTAGTTCCAGCTACTCGGAAGGCTGAGGCTGAAGGATCGCCGGAGCCCAGCAGGTCAAGGCTGCGGTGGCCGGGAACGGCCACTGCACACCAGCCTGGGCGACAGAGTGAGACTCCAACTCAATAAAATAAAATAAAATAAATCATCCCATTTCATCACAATAATTATTCAAAAAATGAAAAATTGGAAACAACTCAAATATCCTAAGTTAAATAGTTAAATTATAATTCATACATATGACCAAATAACAGGGGACCATTAAAAACCAGGTTTTAAAAAATATTCAATGGTATGAAAATGCCCATGATACAATTTTTAGTAAAAAAGGTAGAATAATGAAGCTATAACTATAGCATATAGTCCCTGTTTTTTTTTAACAAAAACATATAAACATAGAACAATGGTTGGAAGGAAATACCATAATATCACTTGTTATCTGAACTGTAGAAGTGGCGATTTTTATTTTCTTCTTTATACCACAGTTTGATACAGATTCCATAAATTGGGAGGGGGATCCAGATATCAGTCATTTTCTGTTTATTTAATTTTTTTTTTTTTTTAGTTGGAGTCTCATTCTGTCACCCAGACTGGAATGCAGTGGCCGCTCCCGGCCACCGCAGCCTCAACCTGCTGGGCTCCGGTGATCCTTCCGCCTCAGCCTTAGCTGGAACTACAGGCGCGTGCTACCACACCCGGCTAATTTTTGATTTATTGTAGAGATGAGGTCTCGCCAAGTTGCCCAGGCGGGTCTCGAACCCACGGGCTCAGGCAATCCACTCACCTCAGCCTCCCAAAGGCATGCGATTACAAGCTGAGCCACTGAGCCCGGCTTTATTTAATTATTATGTGTTTTATTATTATTCAAATCACTTATAAATTTCCCATTATGTCTCCTTTAGAAATTGTATGTGATGATTTTTAAATAATGCCTATAAAAGAAAGCAAAGGACTGGGCACGGTGGCTCACGCCTGTCATCCCACTTTAGGAGGCTGAGGCTAGAGGATTGCCTGTGCTTAGGGATTCAAGACCAGCCTGGGTAACTTGGCAAGACCTCATCTCTACAATAAATCAAAAAATTAGCCTAGTGTGGCAGTGCATGCTTGTAGTCCCAGCTACTCGGAAGGCTGAGGTGGAAGGATCGCCTGAGGCCAGCAGGTTGTAGTAGCTGTAGCCATGATTGTGCTGCTGCACTCCAGCCTGGGCAACAGAGTGAGACAAGGAAGAAGGGAAGGAAAAAAGGAGGGAGGGGGGAAGGAGGAAGACAGAAAGGCAAGGATTAAACAGAGGAGAATTTCTTTACAGTTTCCTAATGATTCAATCCAATCTTTAAATATGTTATAGATGAGTTCTGTACTACATTCAGTTCTGTGGCCTAAACCAAAATGTCATCCTTAGCCTTGAAGAGATGACCAGCTTGTTGGAGAATCAAGAAGTTATCCCGAAAAGGTAAATCATGTAAGATCTTAGGTGGTTGAATAGCGTATATGGTACTACAGTATTCACAGAAATTAAAAATCAGTCATGTGCTAAAAGAAAAACGAGTAAAAATTAATATATGATTGATGAGACTCTCCACGGTAGGAGTAACTCATCCTGAGAAATTCTAGGCCATTTCTGGAGACTGGAGGGAAATGTCAAGTTGAATCAGGATGACCTGGATTTGTTACTGTCCTAAAGGATGGAACTTAACTTACAAAGAAAAGCTCTATAATTGAACACAGTGGCTCTCAATCTTTAACATGCCTCAGGATCACCTGGAGGACCTTTTGAAACACAGACCACTGGTGCCCATCCCCAGAAATGATCTTTCAGTAGGTTTGGGGTGGGACCCAAGAGTTTTCTCTTTGAACAAATGCCCTGGCGAGGTGGATGCTGTCGTTCCAGGGAGCGCACTTTGAGAACCACAGATCTAACACATGCTGTTGTAATCTCCTGGGGTGGGGAGGTGGGTGAATGAGAAATGCAGTCTGCGTTGTGTGTCTGCAACGCTGTCACAGGCACCTCTCAAGGTGCCTGTCCACTGCACGGATGCTGCTTCTGGAAATTTCCTAATGGGAAGTGGGCGGGCCCTTTGGATCCAGCCACATTTACTAGAGCGCTCTTAAGGTTAGCCTTTAGTGAGTACCTGATCCAATCTGGAACACTCAGAGTCCCCTTCCTAGAAAACTGACATGGGAATGGAGTCAATTTATCCAAGATGCAGGATGTATAAAATGTGAATTCAAGAGTGGGAGATAGGGACGTCAGGTGGCTTGCTGGGGCCTGGCTGTCCCATACTGACCCACAAGAACTGACTGTTACATTTTCAAGAACAGTGTGTCAGTTATTATGTCAAGGGGAATCTTTCGCAGAGAGATAGACGGGATCCCAAGGCTCCTTTGTCAGGAAGCAGCATTTATTCGTGCCATCACTGACTCAGTGGATTTGTATCCAAAGGCTGAGCCCTGGACACTGCGGGGCACTTCCTTATATATCTTTTTATCTTTCCCTTTATATTGTAGCCTTCTTTGTCCCCCTTACATGGCAACATTTTTGGTGTTATACATTTGATCGGGCACTTCATAGCTCAGGGCTACAGTTAGCCCAATTTGTCACATATTGATTGATTTCTCATAATCTTCTCATTTACATGTCCTCTTTGTCGAGTGGTCCACAGAGCTACATTTCTGATTGGTTCCCGCCAAAAGTTTAACCACGTAGCTTGCCGAAGTAAAAGCCTGCGAAAGAGGTAGCACAAAGAAGCAGGAAGTAATTTATTTCCCTTTCTGTGGTTTAGAAGGGCCCCTGCCGCAATTAAACACAGCCATTATTTAAAATTAAATAAGTTTCAAAAAATTAGCCAGGCATGGTGGCACATGCCTGTAGCCTCAGCTACTGAGGAGGCTAAGGCAGAAGGATCGCCTGAGCCCAGGAGGTCAAGGCCGGGGTGAGCTTCATGATCGTGCCACTGCTTTCCAGCCTGGGCAACACAGCCAGACCCCAACTAAAAAAAGAAAAAGAAAAGTAAAATTAAGTGAATTCACTTATAATTAAATAAATTATATTATAAACAAAGGTAATAAGTACATAGAACTTACTACTCACCAATTGTTTTACTACATTTTACTAGAATTTATGCCCTTGGGGTTATTGATGACTGTTTTGTCTTTGGGGTGAAAATGCCATATGATGGTGGCTACTGCACACCTCTCACCAACTCTGTGCCCGAGGACATCACACTGATAACTCGAAATGAACCAGAGTGACTGTATGAGTCATAGTTCTCCAGAGAAACCAGAGAAACAGAGCCTCTAGCCTATATTGATACTTACAAGAGGGGATTGATTGTGAGAATGGGCTCACACAGTTATGGGAGTTGAGAAGTCCCACAATCTACCATCTGCAAGCTGAAGAATCAGGAAAGTCAGGGGTATAATTCGGTCTACGTCTGAGGCCTGAGATCTGGGGGCAGGGGGAAGAGGGCATATAAGGAAGATGGGGGCTAGTGTAAGTCTCAGAGTTCAAAGGCCCAAAAATCAGGAGTTCTGGTGTCCAAGGGCAGGAAAAGTGGATGGCCAGCATAAGAACAGCAAGTGAGTCTATCCTTCCTCTGCTTTGTGTTCCCTTCTGGCTCTCAACAGATTGGATGGTGCCCACCCTCATTGGCTGAGGGTGGCTGTTTACTCAGTCTCCCCATTCAAATGCTATGCTCTTCCAGAAACACCCTCACAGACACACCCAGAAACATTTTTACCAGCTATCTGGGCATCCCGTAGGCCAGTCAAGTTGACACCTGTGATTAACCATCATGGTGGTCAATTACACCACAGAAATCAGCAAACAACAAATCTGGGCCTGACCTATTGTTTTGTTGATTGTCTGTATTTCACAAATTTACAGAGAAAATGTTTATAATACAGATCAGGGTTTTTCAACCCTGGATCAGATCATTCCTGTGGGAGGGATGTCCCTGGCCTCTACTTATTGTTATTTATTTAAATTTTTTAAAAATTTTTAAATGTATATTTTATTTTAAAGATATAGGGTACAATTCAGGACTAGGTATACAAGTGGATGTTGGACAGGTAAAGTTTGGGCCTCCCTTTGGTCCCCATCATTTTCCATGCCAATGGCACCCCTATCCTAATTGTAACAACCAAAAATATCTCCAGATTACCAAATATTCTTCGAGAAGCAAAATCCCTCGCCAATGGAGAGCCACTGATAAAAAATTAAACTTAAAAGCATCATATCTGGGCTGGCATGGTGGCTCACACCTGTAATCCCAGCACTTTGGGAGGCTAAGGCAGGAGGATTGCTTGAGCCCAGGAGTTTGAGATCAGTCTGAACAACATAACAAGACCTTATCTCTACAAAAAATTAGGCAGCCTTGGTGGCACACATCTGTAGTCCCAGCTACTCAGGAGGTTAAGGCAGGAGGATCACCTGAACCCAGGAGGTTGAGGCTGCAGTGAGCTGTAATTGTACCACTGCACTCCCAGCCTGGGGAACAGAGTGAGACCATGACTAGAAACAAAGTGTCATATCTGTAGCCAATACTTAGTCAATAAAAACTGAGGAAATATTCTTCCAGTATTGAAAACTATTTGCTGGCTCAATAATGAATCTCTCATGTCATTGGCAAACAAGTGAAGTTCTTTGTTTCAATTTTGTCTTACTCATTAATTGAAGCAAAAATATCAGCCAGCATTTATGTCAGAGCTGAACTTGTTCATCAATTATAACCACAGATTGCCTAGAGCTACAAGAGTTCTGCAAAAATCAATGAAGACATTCTGTGAGAATCAATTGGCTGTGTGGAATTTGCAATAAACAGTACTGCGCAGTTTATTATTATTTATAAATTGTGTCCTTCACATTCTTTATATCAGTAAAAATTACATGTGTATATATGTGCACACTCCCCCCCCCCCCCCAGTTTTTACACATTTGCTAGCATAGCACTGGCCATGATCCACCTCCCATATTGGTTGGTTACCAGAAAACTGTTTAGCAGAGAAAGTTGGAATATCAAGAAAGAAGAGTAAAATAGATTTACAAGAAGAAACATGAGTAGCAGACAATGAAGAATAAACCCTGGAGCCCTTGGATTTCCTGTTCTCCACTCTGGTTCTTCCTGCAGTGTGGCTTGCATCTCTGTTCCAAAAAACCCAACGGAATTCTTGTACTGTATTTTAGCCTTTTTAAGGTAAACTTTTTTTTTTTAACATTCTAATGTTTCTGAATTCAGGGCACATCATACTACCACTGTGTTTGTAATGAGGACTACGATCTTCTGCCCAGATACGCTCTTCAGGCCAGAGTAACCATCCCACATCTGCTGGAACAAGGGCTGTGGAGGGCGCACAGCTGCATTCTTCACTGGATACAGCTCCAGCTGCAGGGACCGGCCTCAGCCAAGGTTACCACCTCTCCCAAGGGGTGTCCCCAACCAATGACTGATGTGGAGCTATACACAGGCCCAGATCCATCACCTAGCTTGAGGCAACTCTGAAGTGTCATTCTAGCTCCACAGCTCCCCAGGAAGAGGACAGGAGGTCTCAGTTGTAATCTTATTGCAACCCAGTTTCTCTCTCTGCCAAATCCTGCCTTCCTCATTGACTCACAGACGCACCTCCAAGAGCATTTCCTAAGAAACGAATGCCAAGAGGCGTGGGGTGTAGTTGCTCTGTGGGTTTCTAGACTTCCCCACAGGAAAGAATTTCAGAGCGAGTTGCAGAGAGAGTTTAAAGTACAGTTCGTGGGTTCGAGACCCGCCTGGGCAACTTGGCGAGACCTCACCTCTACAATAAATCAAAAATTAGCCGCGTGTGGTAGCGTGTGCCTGTAGTTCCAGCTACTGGAAGGCTGAGGCGGAAGGATCGCTGGAGCTCAGCAGGTTGAGGCTGCGGTGGCCGGGAGTGTGCCACTGCCCTCCAGTCTGAGTGACAGAATGAGACTCCAACTCACACACAAAAAAGTACAGTTTGTTAGAGAGCGAGAGAGAGAAAAGACAAAGATACATTCAAGAGAGCATGCAGGTGTCCTTAAGGGAAAGGGCACATGCTTGCTGTTAGCAGAAAATTTGATATATTGTCCAAAATGAGGATTAAGAAAACTATTTCTAAGCTAAGCTTTAATCACAAGTTTCAATCTTATCATTTTACTCTTAAGTTTACTTGTGTCACAAGAAACTTTTGAGACAATGGAGAAAGTTGCTGTTGAATGTTTTCTCTTAGAGCACTGTGCCTCAGTGTCATGAGGAACTTTTGAGATAATAGGAAAAGTTGTTGTTTAATTAAGTTTTCTTTAGAGCCATGTGTCTCAGTGTCCCTGAGAACTCTTTGCTGTCCTGTTTTTGGTCTTTATAGCCAGCCACCCCATATTCCAAAATCCAGACTGAGTTTCAGTCAGTGTGCAGTTGTTTGAAAGAGTTATGTCCTGATAAGACAGTGTCCAAATGCCTGACCATCTGGTTTCCTAATTATAAGACTGCTTATAAGAAACTTACTATCAGCCAGGCTCGGTGGCTCAGCCCGTAATCCCGTGCCTTTGGGAGGCTGAGATGAGTGGATTGCCTGAGCCCGTGGCTTCGAGACCCGCCTGGGCAGGCAAGACCTCATCTCTACAATAAATCAAAAAATTAGCTGGGCGTGGTAGCGCGCACCTGTAGTTCCAGCTACTTGGAAGGCTGAGGCGGAAGGATCGCCGGAGCCCAGCAGGTCAAGTGGCCGGGAGCAGCCACTGCACTCCAGTCTGGATGACAGAGGGAGACTCCAACTCAAAAAAAGAAAGAAACTCACTATCTATATCTAAGCTATGCTAGCTGCCCTGCCTCAAAACCACAACTACTTGCATGCGAAACAAAGAAATGCTTTGACCAGACATAGGTGTTCTTGTCCATTTGGTAGGGAATTGTTAAATTGGTATTCTAGCTTTTACTTTAGTCATTTTTGCAAATATGGTTAATGAGAGTTACCTCAGAGCCTGATCCAAGACTGAATTGAATTTAAGGAAGTTAAAAGTTGAGAAGCAGATCTTGGATCCTTATGGATATGGAAATATCAGTCAGCCCTGTGAAGCCCAGGCGGTGACATCAGCTGATAACCCCCAGTGCCATCTTTTTTTCTTGAATGTTCATAGTGGTCAGACAAGGGAGCAGCACAGGTATCACAGCCAGCGCCCTTTCTCTGTTCCATGACGTTTCTTGTCTACTTCTACTGTCTATGTCTATTGTACTTCTTCTCGTTTCCCTCTATTCTTGTTCTTCCAAAGCTCTTATACTGTTTTGTTAGTGGGATATTTGAAACAAATGAAATAAAGAGGGAATTCAGGAGAAAAAAAAAAACAGAGGGAAAAAATTCAAGATTGTGACTTAGGAGAGATAAGTCACCAAGGATGTAAAAATGATTGAAGGAAATTTGAGAACTACTCCCTGCAACTGAATGATAATAAAATTGAAAACCTAGGAGAAATGGATGATTTCTTAGCAAAAATTTAAGTTACCAAAAATCCTTAAAAATTTTTGAGGACCTCAAAAAAACCTTTGTATATGCAAATCATAGCTATTAGTATTTGCTATACTAGAAGGAAAACCAGAAATTAAAAAATTTCTAATTCATTTAAAAATAATATAAATTGGACACATTCTATATTATTATAAACAACATGAGTTTATGAAAAAATAACCATATTTTTAAAAAACTTGGTGAGAAGAGTAGCATTCTTTGACATTGTTGCAAACTTCTTTAATATCTGGCTTAATGGAGGAAGATTGCATTCCCATATCTTTGGCTCTCAATCTGTAGCAATATATTATTTTGATTGAAGTATATGAAGAAAATCTAGTCTCACAGAGATATATGTTTGAAACAGGGAAGAGTATCTGAATTAGATGACTGTGGAAAATCTTCTTTGATAGTATACACAAACACAACCACAGGTCGTTTTTTTTTGAGTTGGCATCTCACTCTGTCACTCAGACTGGAGTGTAGTGGCCACTCCCGGCCACCACAGCCTTGACCTGCTGGGCTCCGGCGATCCTTCCGCCTCAGCCTTCCAAGTAGCTGGAACTACAGGCGTGCGCTACCACGCCCAGCTAACTTTTTTTTTTTATTTATTGTAGAGATGAGGTCTCATCAAGTTGCACAGGTGGGTCTTGAACCAGCGGCCTCAGGCAATCCACTCACTTCGGCCTCCCAAAGTGCTGGGATTACAGGCTGAGCCACCCAGCCCAGCCCACAGGTAGTTTTTTAAAAGTTTAGTTGCAATGTGGAATCTGAAACTATATTGATGAACTTTTCATACTCCATTATATCAAAATCCATTGATCTACCTTGTACTTATGCATTGTTTGGTAATATGATGCACTGGATTTTATTTGGAAAGCCTCAATTCACGATTTATGATATTCCAAATGTTGACATGCTTTATTATCCAATATTTTAAAAATCATATCCATTAATATTATTAATATCACCCCCTCCATCTCATCAGAAAATCTATTCATTCATTTATTTATATCTTGAAACAGGGTCTCACTCTGTCTCCTAGGCTAGAGTGCAGGGCAGGATCCCAGCTCACTGCAGCTTCAACCTCCTGGGCTCAAACGATCCTCCCACTTCAGCCTCTCCAGTAGCTGAGACTACAGGCGTGCACCACCAAGCCTGGCTAATTTTTAAATTTTTTTTGTAGAGATGAAGTCTCTTTATGTTGCCCAGGCTGGTCTCCAACTTCTGAGCTCAAGCAACTCTCCCACCTCCGCCTCCCAAAGTGCTGGGATTATGGGTGTGAGCCACTGAGCCCAGCCCAGAAAAGCCTTTTAATGATTGGGAAGACATTAAGCTCATGGTGACAGATAACGGTTTTCCAAAATGCTAATTTTTACTGAAAGCTCACATTTTACCACTAGCAGCAAATATTGTCAGATGTTTTCCTTAAGTGTTAGGCTTACATTTTACATTTGCAAGAAAATGTCTACCAAATACCCAATTCTGAATAAGCACAGTTTGTTATTACTTATCCTTTCTAGTAAAAGTAGTATTCTATGAAAAAAGAGGTGGTTCAGTTTGTAATTCGATCACACGATGCTTTTCCTAAAGCCAACCATCAGAATTCTGTATGCAGTAGAAGTGCCTTATGTGTATTTCCTGTCTCATCACATAGAATATTAAAAAGATGCCTACTCAAGTGTCAAGTTTGAATACAATTAATAATTTTTCCCATCTTATTGAAGACATGTTTAAGTGACACTGGTCTTTTTTGTCCTGCAAGCATATGGCAGTGGAGAGTATGCCTACAGGTACACTCTCCTGTCGGGGTTTGACTCATGCTCATGTATCAGGAAACTATTGCTTTTGTACCTTCAGAGTGAATGTCAGCACAGTGAAAAGGGGCAAATAATGTGTTATTGTAAAAATAACATTGACCTCACCAATCCCCTAAACGAACCACACCTTGAGAACTGCTGATCTAAAAAGTATTCAAGACTACAGGCAAATTTAGAAAGCTTCCCAATACATTTTATGAAACCATATAAACTTCACACTGAAACCTAATATAGGACCAAGAAAAAAAGTATGTTATGTCTCCTGATTGTGTCTATGAATATAGATTTAAAACTTGTGTCTAAAATATTGGCAGATAGAATTTACGATATGCAAAAAAAAAATACACTGTGGCTAAGTTTATTCCAAGGAAATCGGCCCAAGTAATTAATTATATCCAGAAATTAAGAGAAGAAATAAAGGATTATATTTTTTTAAAAATACTTCAAAGACATTTAATGCAATTTAGCGGTCATTATTAATAAAAACTGAGTAGGCCAGGTGCAGTTTCATACCCGTAATCCTAGAACTTTGAGAGACCAAGGTGGAAGGATTGCTTGAGCCCAGGAGTTTGAGGCCAGCTTAGGCAACATAGTGAGACCTAACTCTACTAAATAAATAAATAAATAAATGCTGAGTAAATTAAATATAGTAAAAATATTTAAATATAATAAAGATTGCTTAACATATTTAACAGTAGACATCATTCTAAACGGTGGAATACTAAAACAATAAGGTGTAGATCATTACTGTCACTATAATTCAACCTCGTTTTGGAAGTTCTATGAAAAAATAAAAAATAGGCATAAATATTGGCAGAGAAGAGATAACATTATTGCATAATGCTGATGACTAGAACATTTTCCTATAAAACTCTATAGCCACTGGCTTTTTAAAAACTAGAATTAGGGGCAGGAAGGGCATACCTCATCAACAAGGGTACCTGCATAATCATCGTTTGTATACCTTATCCTGAATTGTACCCCACATCTTTATAATAAATTTTTTAAAAGTAGGCAACCCCTTTGGGTGCCCTCCCACTGTGGAAGCTTTTCTGTCCTCTCAATAAATCCTGCTTTAAAGAAAAAATAATAATAATAAAATTAAAATAACTAGAATTAACAAGGAAGTGTGGTAGCATAGCTATATTCAAGATAAGTTTAAGACGAATTTTTTTCTATATTTGCAATAATGAGACGAAGATGGAAATAAGAAAACGTTTCATTCAAAAGCTACAGAATCTTAGAAATAAATTAAGCAAAAACTTCTGGATTATATGGGGAAAGGTTTATAAAATATTAGTGAAGAGTATAAAACAATACCCCAATAAAGGATTAGCAAAATATGTTGTTGACTAAGGAAGCAAAATAGCATAAAGTCAATTTTTCCAAAAATTAATATATAAAGTCCATGTTTCACTTATAATTCTTATAGTACATGGTTTTACAATACAAGAAAATAATCTTAAAGATTGTACAGAATTATGAATTTTACAGTCATGAAAATTACAAAAAAGCATAGTGAAGTTTTGCTTCTGCCTGGACTAATTGCTATATAAGTACTGCCCTTCTACTATAAACAAACAACTGTTTTTCAGACTTTGGATAACAAGCAGCAAAGGGCTGTGATCCCTGAGAGAAGAGAAACCAATGAAGTGAGGTCTTGCCCTGAATGATTACCCAGAGGTAGTTTCTAGGATACAGCACAGTTAGAGGAAACCTAAGCAGAGCCCTGTTGTCTCATTGAATTGAGAAAAAAGAGATTGCAGTTCTGGGAAACTGAGGAAGTGACATCTGCAGAGCAGAATACTAGAAAGGAGAAAGATATACAGAAGGAGATCTCCAGAGATTTGCAGATAGGTCCCTTCATATTATTCGCTGAATCCTGAAATGCATTTATTTGGGTGAAATTCCCAAGACTTGGTAAAGAACTGCAAGACAGCAGAAGGACATACCAGACCCAGAGCCTACACAGGAGCAAGCATACACCAGGCATAGGATAGAGTCCTCAGAAGGTAATTACCCAAGTAGTGGGGCTAAATTATCCTTAGACTAAAGGCTACTCTCACTTACCCTAACAAAGCTTTAGAGCAAGCTTCTAAAAATATCAAACTGATTCCAAGTGAGGTAACTGCATGTCGGATCAAAGGCCAATATTTTTAAATGAATGCAACAGAATCTAACACCCAAGAATGTAAAACTCCATCATGTCCTGAGATCCAAACAAAATGATCAGACATACAAGAAAATATAATCCATAGCAAGGAGAAAAATCAATCAATAGAAATAAACCTAGACATGACAGAGAAGATGAAATCATAAAACCTCTAAGACAGCTATTCTCCAGATGCTCAAGAATGTAGAGGACACATTCTCTATATAATGAATGGTAAACATAAACATGATGTTTTGTGTGTAATGTAAATAACATAAACATAGTTAAGAGAAATAGAAGAAAAGAAACCCAAATGGAACTCCTGGAGTTCAAAAAGATAATACCTGAAATGAAAAATATTCTAGAGGTTATTATCTGCAGATTAGACACAGTAGAAGAAAATATCAGTGAACCTGGAGACTCAGCCTTAAAAATGATCAGAAAAAAAGAAAGATTTAAAAAATGAAGAGACCATCAGTGACCATGGGACAGTATCAAGCAGTCTAATGTAGCTGTAACTGGAGCCCCAGAAAGGTCATAGGTGGGAGGATATTTCAAGAAATAATGGCCAAAATGTTTTTCAAGTCTGCTGAAAACTAGAATACACACAGATCCAAAAAGCTATGACTTCAGCATAAAACTATGTCAAGGTACATCATAATCAAATTTTTGAGATGCAGTGATAAAGAGAATATATTAAAAACTGCCCCCAAAGTCATTATGTAAAGAGGAACAAAGAAAAGTATGACCACAGACTTCCTCTCAGAAACTATGCAGGCCAGAAGACAAAGAAATGATATTTTTAAAATACTGGAAAAGGAAAACACACACACACAACCTGTCAACCTAAGATCCTACACTCAGCAAAAATATCTCTCAAAAATGAAGATAAATTGGTTTTTTTCTTTTTTTGAGTTGGAGTCTCACTCAGTCACCCAGACTGGAGTGCAGTGGCCGTTCCCGGCCAACGCAGCCTCGACCTGCTGGGCTCCGGCGATCCTTCCGCCTCAGCCTTCCGAGTAGCCAGAACTACAGGTGCACGCTACCACGCCCAGCTGATTTTTTGATTTATTGTAGAGATGAGGTCTTGCTGCCCAGGCGGGTCTCGAACCCGTGGGCTCAGGCAATCCACTCACCTCAGCCTCCCAAAGGCGTGGGATTATAGGCTGAGTCACCGAGCCCGGCTTGAAAATAAATTAAAGATTTTTTTCAGACAAACAAAAGTTGAAAGAATTTCTCACCAGCAAACCTGCACATTAAAGAAGGTTCTTCAGACAAAAAATAATAATAATAATAATGCCAAATGAAAAGGAAATAAAAATGCAGAAATGCCAAACGTGTATAAAAATGAAAGTCTTTTTTCCTCATTTTTAGTCTCTTTTAAAGAAGAGTAGAGATTATCAGATTGGGTTGAAAAAGTAAAACTAACTATATGCCATTGACAAGAATCCCAATTTAAATTTAAAGAAACAAATAAAGGTAAAGAAATGGGAAAGGATATAACCATGTAGCCATTAATAAAAAGAAATTGAGAATGACTGTATCAGTCTGCTTGGGTTACATAACAAAATACCTTAGCCTGGGTAATTTAGAAACAATAAAAATGTATTGCTTATAGGCTTGGAGAATGGGAAGTCCAAAATCAAGATGCCAGCAAAGTCTGTGCTTGGTAAGGGCCCATTCCTCATAAATGGCACTTTCTTGCTGTGTTCCTACGTGGAAGAACAAGGTAAGGGGCTCTCTCAAGCCTCTTTCGAAAGAACACTAATCCTCTTTATTCATGAAGACAGAGTCTTCCCCTAAAAAATCACCTTCCAAAAGTCCCCCTCCTTTTTTTTTTTTTTTTTTTTTTTGAGTTGGAGTCTCACTCTGACGCCCAGCCTAGAGTGCCATGGTGCGCTCTTGGCCACCTCAGCCTCAACCTGCTGGGCTCAGGCGATCCTTCTGCCTCAGCCTTCCAAGTAGCTGAGACTGCAGGCACGCGCCACCATGCCCAGCTAATTTCTCTTGATTTATTGTAGAGACAAGGTCTCGCCAAGTTGCCCAGGCTGGTCTCAAAGCCGTGGGCTCAGGCAATCCACTCATCTTGGCCTCCCAAAGTGCTAGGATGACAGGCTGAGCCACCGAGCCTGGCCAATCCAGAGATCTTTTAAAGGATGTGGGTCTGGGCTGGAGCAGGAGGATTGTTTGAATCCAGGAGTTCGAGACGAAACTAGGCAACATAGTGAGACCCCATCTCTACAAAAAAATTTTTAAAAAGCCAAGATGGCCAGGCCTGGCCAGCCCGCCTTCTTAATACTATCACCTTGGGGATTAGGTTTCAACATATGAATTTGACTGGGGGACACAAACATTCAGACCCTAGCACACCTATGTTAATATCAAAGCAAACTTTAGAATAATTAATATTAATAGGGAGACAGAGGGTTTTTTTTCCCCCCCAAGAGATGGAATCTTGCTATGTTACCCAGGCTAGTCTCCAACTCCTAGCCTCAAATGACCTTCCCTCCTTGGTCTTCCAAAGAGGAACATTTCACAGTGATAAAGATGTCAGTGTATCAAGAGGACATAACAATCCTTAATATGTATGCACCTAATAACATAGCATCAAAATGCATGAAACAAGCAATGTTAGAACTAAAAAGTAGTAAACAAGTCCACAATCATAGGTGGAGATGTCTACACATCACTATCAGCAAAGATATACAAGGCTTGAACATGACCAATTAGCTCGACCTAAGTGAAATTTATGTGTTCACTCTGCTCAAACATCAGAATGCATACTCTTTTAAAAGTCCATTTAGAACATGCACTAAGATCATGTTCTGACACATTAAACAATTCTCCATAAAATTTTTAAAAAATTGAAACCAGCCAGTGTATGTTCTCTGACAACAACAGAATTAAACTAGAAATAATAACAGAAAAATATTTTTAAAAAACCTTAAATATTTTGACATAAAACAGCACACTTCTGCATAATTCAAAGGGTCAAGAAAGAAATCACAAGAAAAGTTAAAAGGTATTTTGAACCAAATGAAAATGCAGACACAACATATAAAAACCTATGAAATTGAGTGACCTCTCACAGAAACAAAGATCCGAGTATCACATGTTCTCACTCATATAGTGGACCTTAAACATCCAATGCAATACTATACGAAAATGACTGACCATACTGGGAAACTATGGTGGGGGGAGGGAGATGGGATTAACAGTAGCAAATATCTGTCTGGGAATGGGGAAACACCCCATATCAACAGGGTGCCTGAATGAAACACAATTGTATACCTAACCCTTAACTGTACCCTACAACTTCACAATTAAAAAAAAAGACAGTGTGACAAAAGCTAAAAAAAAAAAAAAAAAAACCTATGAAATGAAAACTGAAATCTCTAGGCCCTGATAGTTTCATCCAAGACTTACCAAATATTTAAGATATTAACACTTATTTTTCAGTTCTTCCAGAAAATGAAGAGAGAACACTTTCCAGTTCACTTTGGCCGGTTTCCTTGATACTAAAACCAGAAAAAAATAACACAGCAGCATAAAACTACAGACCAATATCTGTTACGAGCTTAGACATAAAATTGCTCAACAAAATGTTAGCAAATTGAATCAAACAATGTAAAAAGAGAATCACATACCACGATAAAGTGGGATTTATTTCAGGTATACAAGAGTGGTTCAATATTCAAAAATAATCAATGTAACCCACTCTATCAGCAGGCAAAGGAAGAAAAATCATGTTACCCTGTTAATTGATGCAGAAAAAAAGCATTTGACAAAATCCAGCACCCATTCATGTTAAAAATCTGCTGCAAACTAGGAAAGCATTTACAAAAATCCTACAGCTAACACCATATTAACTAGAGAAAGACTGAATGATCCCCCAGTAGGTTGGGGGATATAAGTACTTCACACTAACCGATTGCACCAAATATTCGAGAAACTAAATATGTATCAACTCATGAACAGATAAATACATTGCATCATTCATCCAAAGGAATACTATTCTGCACTAAAAAGGAATAAATGGCTGAGACAGTCACCAACATGGGAAAGTTTCAATACATTATGCTGAGCAAAATGTTTCAGACGCAAACTATTATATACTGCATGGTTCTATCTATAAAATCTTGGAAGCATTACAAATGAAGATAGAAAGTAGACTAGTGCTTGCCAAAAGCTGGGGCTTAGACTGGGAATTGACTAAAGGGATCATGAAGGAAAGTTTTGGGGGGAAAGAGAAATATTTTTATATCATGAAGTGCTTTTTTAAAAAGACACTTCCACATCCTCCCTAAACTATCCTCTGATATAGTCTCCCCATTTTGTCCACTTCTTACCATCCTCTACCACTGTATCCTTCAGTGTTAGCCATCAGATCCAAAATACACATACTTCACCAGTGTTGGGAGGAGAGCACTGTTTATGACAACAGTTGCCACCATGCATAGCACACAAAAGGAGGGACACAATATTGCAAGTTAGCAATGGGAAGGGCACTGGGAAAAGCTAGCTATGAACAGTCTCCAAGTGTTAGAAATATCTATCATCAAGACATCTTTATAGGTCATGTTTCATTCATTTTAAGATGCCCCTTTTTCACATTTTAACTTCTCTAAAAAAAGGAAGCATCCTTCGATTGATGACATCTTGCAATTATAATTGGCTACATTTATTTTTCTTCCTTGGTGGTGAATGTTTTTAAAACAGTGTACCTTTTTGAAATATCAGACCAATTACATCAGAATCTCTGGATGAATGACTTTCATAAGGTCAATAAATTGTAGAGTGACTGGACAGAGAGTGCACAGAATCTCACTTTGGCTTTGAAGGGTAAGAAAGCAGAGATGAGGCCAGGTGTGGTGGCTCATACCTGCAATCCCAGAAATTTGGAGGCTGAGATGGGAGAATTGCTTGAGCCCAGGAGTTCAAGACCAGCCTGGGTAACATAGCAAGACCTCATCCCTATAAAAAAAATTTTTTTTTTTTTTTGAGTTGGAGTCTCACTCGGTCGCCCAGACTGGAGTGCAGTGGCCGCTCCCGGCCACTGCAGCCTCAACCTGCTGGGCTCTAGCGATCCTTCCGCCTCAGCCTTCCGAGTAGCCGGAATTACAGGCATGCGCACCACGCCTGACTGATTTTTTGATTTATTGTAGAGATGAGGTCTGCTGCCCAGGCGGGTCTCGAACCCGCAGGCTCAGGCAATCCACTCACCTCAGCCTCCCAAAGGCGCGGGATGACAGGCTGAGCCACCGAGCCCGGCTAAAAAAAATTTTTTTTTAAATTAGCCAGGCATGGTGGTACATGCCTGTAGTCCCAGCTACTCAGGAGGCTGAGGTGGAAGGATTGCCTGAGCTTAGATGGTCAAGGTTGTGGTGAGCCACGTTGGGGCCACTGTCCTCCAGTCTGGGCCACAGAGTGAGACCCCAAGTCAACAAAAAAGAAAGAGAGAAGGAAAGAAGAAAGGGAGGGAGGAAAAGGAAGGAAGGAAAGAAATAAAGAAAAAGGAAGGAAGGGGGGAGAGAGAGAGAGAGAGAGAGAGAGAGAGAGAGAGAAAGACAACAGAGATGAGAGTCAAGGCAAAACCCAGAGGCCTGGAACCCAAGCCCTGGATCTCCATGTTATGTTTGAAATTAACAGCCCCGTTCCTACCTATTCTTGTCTCCAGTTAAGGCTGAGCAGTGAGCAAGTGTGCTGGGCAAGTGGCACAACAGCAGCCTTGGGAATAACAGGTCCCAAACAGGAAGAGCTGGAAGAGGTGGTGGAGGGGTAAGGTACCAGGAGCAGGCCCTGCCACCAGCAGGTGGTGCCACAAACAGAAGCCAACAGGTGGGCTTGGGCTTGACTGGTAGGAGTACGGCTGGCTAATGACATAGGAAACTAGGTAGCTTGCCACAGTGCTGATATGGAATCAGGAACTTGCTACAGAGCTATCAATGGGCCAGGGCCTCAGTACTCTAGTTACTTGATCTTTCTGAACTTTGGTTTCATCTGTAACATTGGCAATAACAACAGTATCTACACCGTAGAATGAGTGTGTTGATTTTAAAAGGATGACATATAATGGGCTAAAACGGTGCCTGGTACGTTCTCAGTCATTTCAGGTATCATGATGTTATTTCCATAAGTGTTTTACAATGCACCCATTCATTCTTTAATCCTTGCAACATTTATTTCGCAGTTATGGTACCAGGAACCGAGTCAGTCGTTCATTGCGTTTTGTTACTGTTCTTTATGCCTTTTTAATCTCCTGAGAAATGACCATGCCCATGCCAATTCCTCGTAACTCTTACTTCCCCTCCTCAATATATTTTATTTCTGTTCCATCACGCAGCAAGCTGTGTCGTGCCACCTTACTCCAGCCTGGGCAATGGAGTGGACCCCAACTAAAAAAAAAAAAAAAAAAAAAAAAAAAAAATAAAGAAATCAAAGCCCATTTTGAAGTGATATTTGAAATTACAGAATGTTGTGGAAGTACCATGACAATGAGGGCATGAGTGTGCACCAAAACCTCCCACATACCTAACAACTGCACGCACTCAAGATGAGTTTGAGCTGCCTGGTGCTGCATGTGATGTGCACGAGGGAAGATCCAGGTGGCCTCGCACAACGACAAGTCCTGCTTCCTCTGCAATGGTGGTGGAACAGTCTACACACTTGCCACAGAAGTCTACCAAACAATGTGCATGCGAGACAGGAGTTAGCAGAACAAGCATATGACACATTCTTTAAACAGCCAAACGGGAAGTTTTCATGCCAAGATGATTATTCTTAAAATGTGAAAACATTTTTTTGGCACCCTCTGTATCGTTCGGTGGTTTTTTCTGAACTACCCACTATCTGTTTGCTATAGTTTGAATGTTTGTCCCCTAAGCCTCATGTTGAAATTTGGTCCCCAATATTGGAGGTGGGGCCTGATGGGACGTGTTTGGGTCAGGGGGACAGATCCCTCGTGAGAAACTTGGTGCCTTCTTGTCCTCCAGGTAGAGTGAGCAAGTTTCTTGCTCTGTTAGTTTCTGAGGGAGCTGGTGGTCAAAAAGAACCTGGCACCTCCTTACTCTCTCCTGCTCTCTTTCTTGCCATGGCATCTTCCCCTTCTGCCAAGAGTGGAAGAAACCTGGGACCCTCACCAGAAGCAGATCTTGGTGCCATGTTTCTTTTACGGCCAAATAAATGTTACATTTCTTTATAAATGACCCAGACTCGGGTATTCCTTTATAGCACACATTCATCTCCGCCATCATTAAGATGTACAGGAGAAGAGAAGTCGCTGAGCTTCGCCGGACTTTACCGGACCTTCAGTTCAGTGGCTTGGTACAGTCAGAAAAGAAAAACTAACCCAAACAAATTTACAATAAAGAATTGATTGCTGGATTAAAAAGTAGCTAACTACTAAAAGGGTTAGAAAGAGAACGGAGCCGGCAAGATGGCGACGGGGCAGCCGGGTCTATGAAACCCTCTGCAAAGGAGAACGCAGAGGGTCTCTGCCTCTCTCCCCGGGGGCTGCGGATCCCAACGTCGGCAGCCTGCTCTTCACATGGAGCTCGGCCACCGCCACCGCTGGGGCATCGCAGCGGTCTGGACAGCCACTGCAGCCGCAGACGCAGCAGCCGCCGCACTGCCGCAGCCTCCGTGGTGGCCATAGCGCATTGCACCACCCGAGCTGGAGGCGATCCACGACTGCAGTCCCTGAAGCCCCTGCAGGCAAGATCTGCTGGGATCGCTGCCACCTCTGCTGCCACCGTGACATCCTGCCGGCCGTGGGTCTCCTCCCGTGTGCCCTGAAGCAGGCTCCCATGTCCCACCTCTGCCGGACTCCTGTCCGGCTCCAACCACTCTGGGGCGAGCAGCTGAGATAGCACCACCTGCTGGCGGTTCAAGGGAGCAAACCTATAGCCCCACTGCACAGACAGATTCCAAGGCAGTGGGAAGTGGGTTTCAGATTATCCATACACCTATCGGCGAATACCAGGACCTGCAGACAGATTTTGAATCACAGCTCCCCGCTTAAGTAAATCTCAAAACTGCAAAAAGGACCACCCCCAACCTACAGTGCAACTCCAGAGTTGAACAAAGTAAGAGGACATACATAAAGAATAGGAGATTGAACAAACAGAAGTAAAACCAATCCCTCTACCCCTGAATCACAGAATTAAAGAAGATGGTGACGTGGAGGGAAGGAAAAAGTAGGGAGGGAAAAAACCGCACAAATGAAAAGAAGAATATAGGTCTCACACAGACCCCTGGGAGATCAGACACTGAGAAAACAGATTCCGGAACATAAACAATGAAGAGCCCCCAGAATGACTGGTCACATGCAATAAACCCAGACATCAAGATATTAATAGAGAGAATTTTAAAAATTGAGGAGAGACAAGAAGAAAATAGGAAGGAGTTGATGTCAGAAATAACAGCAGTAAAGAAGACTGTGATGGAAGTAAATAACAAACTAATAAGCATGGAAAGTAGAATTAGCCAAGCACAAGAATCTCAGAGTTCAAAGATCAAAACACAGAACTAACCCAAACTATCAAAAGCATAGAAAAAAAGTTAAAAAAGACAGAACAAAACCTTCAAGAGATGAATGATCACTTCAAAAGACCGAACCTAAGAGTAATTGGCATTCCTGAGCAGAAAGAGAAACAGAGACCACACTGGAACAAACATTTCATGAAATCATTCAGGAAAACTTCCCTCATCTCATCAAGGATAAAAAAACTCAACACAAGAGATTCAGAGAACCCCTGCAAGACAACAAATGAGAAGACCAACTCCCAGACATATAATAATTCACCTAAACAAAGTAGGTATAAAAGAAAAAGTCCTAAAGGCTGCAAGAGAAAAAGGTCAGACTACGTATCAGGGAAGATCAATTAGAATAGCAGCAGATTTATCTACAGAAACCCTCCAGGCTAGGAGATCTTGGAGCCCTATCCTCCAAGTTCTAAAAGATAAACAATTTCAACCGAGAATAACCTACCCAGCCAAGCTAAGCTTCATCAGTGAGGGAGAATTGAAAATTTTCCCAGATATCCAATCCCTAAGAACCTACACTGCCACAAGACCACCTCTACAAGAAACACTTAAAGTATTGAACACAGAAGAAAAGAAAAAAGAACAACAACATTGTTCACAAGAGTACAGGCAAAAGATTAAAAACACACATGATCCAACTCTAAAACCAAAAGAAAGACAACACACAAACAGGAAGAACAACAACTCTGTAAGAACATTATGATAGGGATCAACTCTCACATTTCAATAATTAGTTTGAATGTGAACGGACTAAATGCACCACTGAAAAGACATAGAATGGCAAAATGAATAAAATATCACCAGGCAACAATCTGTTGCCTTCAAGAGACTCACCTCACTAGAAAGGACACTCACAGACTCAAAGTAAGAGGATGGGAAACAAATTTTCAGGCAAATGGAACACAAAAGAAAGGCAGAGTCGCGATCTTAATCTCAGACAAAATACCCTTTAAGCTATCAAAAATTTTAAAAGATACAGAAGGCCACTACATAATGATAAAAGGTTCAATCAATCAACAAGAAATATCCATCCTAAACATATATGCACCAAACATAGGAGCACCAACTTTCATAAAGCAGCTCCTAGGTAAACTAAAAACTATATCGCCTCCAATACCATCATAGCTGGGGACTTTAATACCCCACTCACAACCCTAGATAGATCATCAGGACAAAAAATCAGCAACGAGATCCAAAACCCCAATGTGACTCTTGATCAAATGGACTTAATTGATACCTACAGAACCCTCCATCCAAAGACCACAGAATACACATTCTACTCATCACCACTTGGAACGTACTCTAAGATCGACCACATACCTGGCCATAAATCAAGCATAAGCAAATTTAAAAGGACTGAAATTTTACCAGGCACCTTCTTGGACCACAGTGGAATAAAAATAATCATTAACACCAACAAGGTCTCCCCAAAAGCCACAAAGACATGGACACTAAACAGCATGATGCTAAACAACTCCTGGGTCATTGATGAAATCAAAACAGAGATTAAAAGATACCTGGAAACAAATGAAAATGAAACATCTTACCAAAATCTCTGGGACGCCATGAAAACTGTAGTAAGAGGGGGAATTTATATCCCTACAAACGCACATGAAGAAAATGGAAGGATCACCAGGCTCGGTGGCTCAGCCTGTAATCCCACGCCTTTGGGAGGCTGAGGTGATTGGATTGCCTGAGCCCATGGATTCGAGACCCACCTGGGCAGCGAGACCTCATCTCTACAATAAATCAAAAAATCAGCCGGGCGTGGTAGCGCATGCCTGTAATTCCGGCTACTCGGAAGGCTGAGGCAGAAGGATCGCCGGAGCCCAGTAGGCGAGGCTGTGGTGGCTGGGAGCGGCCACTTCACTCCAGTCTGGATGACTGAGTGAGACTCCAACTCAAAAAAAAAAAAAAAGAAAATGGAAGGATCACAAATTAACAGACTAAGAAGCCACCTAAAAAAGGTGGAAAAGCAAGACCACAAAAAACCTAATTTCAGCAGAAGAATCCAGATCACCAAAATAAAAGACCAAATCCAGGACAGAGGAGACCAAAAGATAATACAAAAAATCAATGAAACAAAAAACTGGTTCCTCAAAAGGATAAACAAGATCGATGGTCCCCCAGCTAGACTGACCAAGAAAAAGAGAGAAA
>NW_007082549.1:0-345 GCF_000164805.1 Carlito syrichta
ATGGGCCATAAGAGATAAGATAGATAAGTGGGACCTCATTAAACTGACAAGTTTCTGCAAAGCCAAAGAAACCATCAAGAGAGCAAGGAGACAGCCCACAGACAGGGAAAAAGTATTTGCCAACTCCAGGTCTGAAAAAGGTCTAATATCTTGGATCTTCAAGGAACTCAAACATGCTGAAAAGAAAAAAAAAACACAAACAACCACATTATAAAGTGGACAAAAGATATGAACAGACACTTCTCAAAGGAAGACATCCAAGCAGCCAAGAGACACAAGAAGAAATGTTCAACCTCACTAATCATCAAGGAGATGCAAATTAAAACTATACTGAGATACCACCTA
>NW_007082550.1:0-354 GCF_000164805.1 Carlito syrichta
CATATGTTTGTTGCAGCTCTATTCACAATAGCAAAAACATGGAACCAACCATGCTGCCCATTGAAGCTGGACTGGATAAAAAAAATGTGGTACACAATGGACTATTATGCAGCCATAAAGAAGGACAAACTTTGCAGCAACTTGGATGGATTTAGAGTCGATCATACTCAGTGATCTATCAAAGAACAGAGTATCATATGTTCTCACTCATAAGCAGATCTTGAACAATTATAATACTATAAGGAAGGTACTGGCAGTAGTGGGAAATTGTCAGGGGAGGGGGGTGGGATTGGCAGTTGAGGGAAACTGCTAGGGGAGGGAGGGGCATACCTCATCAACAAGGGTACCTGCATA
>NW_007082551.1:0-450 GCF_000164805.1 Carlito syrichta
TCACCGGCTGGCCCAACGAGCTAGCGCACGGGTCTGCCGACCTTACTGGCTGGCCGCACAAGCCAGTGCACAGGCCAGCCGACCTCTCCAAGTGGCCGAACCAGCCAGAGTGCAGGCCAGCCGACCTCACCTGCTGACCCAACAAGCCAGCGTGCGGACCAACCGACCTCGCCCCCTAACCCAATAAGCCAGCGCACTGGCTAGCCGAACTTACTGGCTGGCCTCACGAGGCAGCACGCAAGTATGCTGACCTCACCGGCTGGCCCAACGAGCCAGTGCGTGGTCCAGCTGACCTCACCGGCTGGCTGCAGGAGCCAACGCACGGGCCAGCCGACCTCACCAGGTGACCACACGAGCCAGCGCATGGGCCAGCCCACCTCAACAGCTGGCCGCACGAGCCAGCACACGGCCCAGCTGACCTCACTGGCTGGATCAACGAGCCAGTGCACG
>NW_007082552.1:0-302 GCF_000164805.1 Carlito syrichta
ACTCACCTCAGCCTCCCAAAGGCGCGGGATTACAGGCTGAGCCACCGAGCCCAGTTACCAGGAGTTCTTAACTTGGGATTGTGGATGGGCTGGGTAGGTAGATGTTTAAGCCGGAAAACCTCTGAAATTGTACGCAAGTTTTTGTGTTTATGTGCATTACTCTGAGGAACACTTCGGCGATCCTTCCGCCTCAGCCTTCCCAGTAGCTGGAACTACAGGCGCGCGCTGTCATGCACGGCTAATTTTTGATTTATTGTAGAGACGAGGTCTCACCAAGTTGCCTAGGCTGGTCTCGAACCCGT
>NW_007082553.1:0-305 GCF_000164805.1 Carlito syrichta
TAATTCGCCTAAACAAAGTAGGCATAAAAGAAAAGTCCTAAAGGCAGCAAGAGAAAAAGGCCAGATGACCTACCATGGAAGACCAATCAGAATAGCAGCAGATTTATCTACAAAAACCCTACAGGCTAGGAGAGCTTGGAGCCCTATCTTCAAAGTCCTAAAAGATAAACAATTTCAACTAAGAATAACTTACCCAGTCAAGCTAAGCTTCATCAGCAAGGGAGATATCCAATCCCTAAGAACTTATTCTGCCACCAAACCACCTCTACATGAAACACTTAAGAAAGTACTAAACACAGAAGAAA
>NW_007082553.1:1011-3897 GCF_000164805.1 Carlito syrichta
ACAGGGATCAAAAGATACCTGGAAACAAATGAAAATGAAGAAACATCTTACCAAAATCTCTGAGATGCCTTAAAAGTTGTAGTAAGAGGGGAATTTATTTCCCTACAAACACATGAAGAAAATGGAAGGAACACAAACTAACAGCCTAACAAACCATCTAAAGAAGCTGGAAAAGAAAGACCACAAAAACCCTAATTTCAGCAGAAGAATCCAGATCACCAAAA
This sequence comes from Carlito syrichta, assembly GCF_000164805.1. NCBI lineage: Eukaryota > Metazoa > Chordata > Mammalia > Primates > Tarsiidae > Carlito > Carlito syrichta. Next base: position 1,236 of record NW_007082553.1, read on the forward strand.
TAAAAGTCCAATTCAGTACATAGAAGACAAAAAGATAATACAAAAAATCAATGAAACAAAAAGCTAGTTCTTCGAAAGGATAAACAAGATCGATGGTCCCCTAGCTAGAATGACCAAGAAAAAACAAGAAAAAAACCAAATAAGCACAACAGAAACACAAAGGATAAAGTCACATCTAACCCTGAAGAAATACAAAAGATCATTAGAGACTACTACGCACACATATGGAAACAAGCTTGAAAACCTTAAGGAAATGGAGGACTTTCTGACATCACACAACCTACCTAGTTTGGAACAAGAAGAAATTTAGACCCTAAATAGACCAATAACAATCAAGGAAATCAACTAAGTAATAAGAAAACTATCTACAAAAAAAAGCACTGGTCCAGATGGCTTTCCAGCAGAATTCTACAAGACATTCAAGGAGGAGCTGATACCAATCCTACTGAAGGTATTCCAGGCGATTGAAAAAGATGGAACTCTCCTCAAATCATTCTACGAAACCAACATCACATTGCTACCCAAGCCAAGTAAAGATCCAACAAAGAAAGATAACTATAGGCCAATATCTTTGATGAACATAGATGCTAAAATTCTCAACAAGATCCTAGCAAACTGGATTCAACAACACATCTCAAAAATCATCCATCATGACCAAGTAGACTTCATTCCTGGCATGCAAGGCTGGTTCAACATACGTAAAACCATAAATGTAATTAAATACATCAACAGATGTCAAAAAAAAACCACATGATTATATCATTAGATGCAGAAAAAGCTTTTGATAAAATCCAGCACACCTTCTTGATAAAAACCCTCGAATATCTAGGCATACGGGGAACATATCTCAAAATAGTAAAAGCAATCTACAAGAAACCCACAACCAGCACATTCCTAAACAAACAAAAATTGGAACCATTTCCCCTGAAAACTGGAACAAGACAAGGATGCCCACTCTCACCCCTCCTGTTCAACATAGTATTGGAAGTCCTGGCTCAAGCAATCAGAGAAGAAAAGGCAATCAGGGGTATCCAATTAGGAAAAGAGGAAATCAAATTATCTCTCTTGCAGATGATATGATTGTGTACCTTGAAAACCCAAGAAAATCTGGCAAAAACCTCCTTACACTGGTAAAGGCCTTTGGCAAAGTCTCAGGATACAAAATAAATGTGCAAAAGACAAAGGCATTTCTTTACACCAATAATAAACAAACAGAAACCCAAATAAGAAACACAATTCCATTCACAATAGCCACACAAAAAATGAAATACCTTGGCATCTTCCTAACCAGAGACATGAAAGACCTTTACAATGAAAACTATAAAACACTGCTCAAAGAAATCAAAGATGACACAAACAAGTGGAAAAATATCCCATGCTCATGGATTGGAAGAATCAACATTGTGAAGATGTCCATCTTACCTAAGGCAACCTACAAATTCAAAGCAATATCCATCAAATTACCAGCAACATTCTTCTCAGACCTAGAAAAAACAACACAGGAATTCATATGGAAACACAAACGTCCAAGAATAGCCAGAACAATTCTCAGCAAAAAAAAAAAAAAAAACCAAAGCAGGGGGTATCATATTACCAGACTTCAAACTCTGCTATAAAGCTACAATCATCAAAACAGCTTGGTATTGGTATAGGAATAGGCATATAGATCAATGGAACAGAATTGAGATTCCAGAAGCAAAACCTCAATTTCTCAACCAACTCATCTTCGACAAAGCCTCCACCACCTACCACTGGGGAGAGGAGAACCTATTCAGTAAATGGTGCTGAGAAAACTGGCTGACCACATGCAGAATATTGAAACAGGACCCCTACCTATCCCCATTCACAAAGGTTAACTCCAAATGAATCAGAGACCTAAATGTAAAACCTCAAACCATAAGAACCTTAGAAAATGAAGGAAATACCCTCATGGAAATCAGAATTGGCCTCCAATTCCTGAACAAAACCCAAAACCCACAGGTCATAAGAGGGAGGATAGACAAGTGGGACCTTATTAAACTGACAAGCTTCTGCAAAGCCAGAGAAACCATCAAGAGAGTAGGGAGACAGCCTACAGACTGGGAAAAAATATTTGCCAGCACCAGATCAGACAAAGGCTTAACATCTTTGATCTACTAGGAACTCAAACGTGCTGAAAAGGAAAAAACAAACAACCCCATTTTAAAATTGGGCAAAAGACATGAACAGACACTTCACAAAGGAAGACATCCGAGCAGCCAACAGACATATGAAGAAATTATCAACTTCACTAATCATCAGGGAGATGCAAATCAAAACCACACTGAGATACCACCTAACTCCAGTCAGAATAGCAATTATCAACAACTCAAAAAATAACAGCTGCTGGAGAGGGTGTGGAGAAAAGGGAACACTTCTACACTGTTGGTGGGAGTGTAAACTAGTGCAACCTCTGTGGAAAGCAGTGTGGTGATTCCTAAAAGCTCTAAATATCTACCTCCCATATGACCCCGCAATCCCCCTAATGGGAATATATCCAGAAGAACACAAATCACTCTACGAAAAAGACACCTGCACACATATGTTTATCGCAGCATTGTTCACAACAGCAAGAACCTGGAAGCAACCATGCTGCCCATCAAAAGAGGATTGGATTAGAAAAATGTGGTACATATACACGATG
>NW_007082553.1:4090-28660 GCF_000164805.1 Carlito syrichta
CTATAAGAAAATGACTGACAGTAGTGGGAAACTATGGAGGGGAGGGAGATGGGATTAATGAGCAAATATCTGTCTGGGGATGGAGAAGCACCTCTAATCAATAGGGTACCTGAATGAAATGTATTTGTATACCTAACCCTTAACTGTACCCTACAACATCATAATAAAAAAATATTGATTATTGAAAAAAATAAATAAAAGAACACATCAGAGTAAGATGGCCAAAAACCAAAGACAAAGAAAATTTTTTAACAGCTTTAAAATATATTTTTTTTTCCCTTGGGTTCTCCCCCTCATCTCTAGAAGTAGTAACTGCTCCCTACTTTGCTATTTATACATTTCTTGGAATCACCTCTTACCTCATTAGTAGCTAGCTACTATATTTGTTTCCTGTTGTTGCTTTAATAAACTACCATAAATTTAGTTGCTTAAGAGAACACTAATTTCTTTCTAGAAGACAAAAATCCAAAATGGGTTTCACTGGGCTAAAATAAAGGTGTTAGCAGGACTGCATTCCTTTTGGAGACTCAAAAAGAGAATCTATTTACTTGCCTTTTCTACCGCATTTAATGGTTCATGACCTTGTCTTCCATTTCAAAACCAGTAGCATAGCATTGTCAAATCACTTACTATGATCCCTGATCTTTTAAGTGTATCTCCTTCTCTGATGCCTCCTTCTTTCCCTGGAGAGAACCTTCATGATTACATTGAGGCCACCTTGATGATCAAGCATAACCTCCCTAACTCAAAATCTTTAATCACTTCTGCCACAACCCTATTGACATATAAAACAACATAGTAACAGCTTCCAGGGATTAAGATATGAATATTTTGGGGTGGCTTTTATTCTGCCTACCTCAACTACCTTTTACTAGTTAATAATTTTTTATGTTAAATCCTTCTTGTTAATATTATTTGTGTCGTTTTTGCCTCCTGACTTTTTCCTAGTACATAGAGAAAACAAATAATAAGAATGTAAGGCAAAATGTATTATCAGGCATTTCATAAAGATATAGGAGTCAATCCACCCAAATGATAAAATTATCATTTTCTAAAACAATGAGTTCATTTGTTTTCAAGATGGCTGACTAGAGACATCTGACATCAGTTTTCCTCAGAAAGAAGAACAAAGGTTCTTCTTTGTTTGTTTGGCCTGAGTGGAATACTGAGGAAAGAGTGCCATAACCTGTCAGAGAACTTAGGAAAAGGCTGGGGTGCAGAAAAAGAAGGCAGCAAATGTTTTGCAAATGTTTTTCCTCAGAAAGAAGAACAAAGGTTCTTCTTTGTTTCTTTGGCCTGAGTGGAATACTGAGGAAAGAGTGCCATAACCTGTCAGAGAACTTAGGAAAAAACTGGGGTGCAGAAAAAGAAGGCAGCAAATGTTTTGCAGAGATTGAACCCTGAGGAATTTGGAGTCCTGTGGAAACAGTAGATGGAGCTCTCTTAGCTCCCCTCACCCTGCAGTAGACGGCTGACTGTCAAACTGTTGGAAAGCTCCTCTGCACTCGCAAACCCAAGCAACACTGTCAGTGGTAATTTCTAAACTTCTTGTAGAAAGAGAATCAGGTAACCAGCTAGTACAGGTTTGCTCACTGTCTTCTAAAACCCACGTGGAAGCCATGAGTGCCATACTGGTTTTACAACCACTGTGGGTCACTATCTTGCCCAAGGAATCTCAGTCCTTGTGTCTCCACTTCACCAGATCCCCCACAAACATTCTCCAGAACCCACTCAGGGAACCAGCAGGACCCTGGGGAGTTACAGAATCTCCAGAGATTCAGGCCTCACCATGAACTTGGGAAGGAGAAGTGTAGCTTTCCAAAGTGCAACTTGGGACAAAGAAACAAGATAATGTGCTCTCCCCTGCGCAGTATTCCCTGTTTGTGAGCAGAAGGTGATTGTGTTCCTCCCAGTGGAGACATGAGCACAGTGCTGATCTCTGAAGGGGAGAAGTGTGGTTCTGTCCTAGTGAACAAGTAGCACTAGTGACCAGAAACAGAAGTAATGAGAGGGTCTTCTCTTGCCCCATCATCTACTGCTGGGACTGGGTGCATTTGGAAATAGTCTCTAGAGCTATTTGGGGCAACTGCACCCCCCACTAAAATTGTTCCTGCTGGTCCGGGCTTTTTTTTTTTTTTTGAGTCGGAGTCTCACTCCGTTGACCATGCTGGAGTGCAGTGGCACACTCATGGTCAACTGCAGCCTCGACCCGCTGGGCTCAGGTGATCCCTCTGCCTCAGCCTTCCAAGAAGCTGGAACTACAGGCACATGCTACCATGCCCGGCTTATTTTTTTATTTATTGTAGGGACAAGGCCTCACCAAGTTGCCCAGGCTGACCTCGAGCCCCTGGGATCAGGCAATCCTCTCACCTCGGTCTCCCAAAGTGCTGGGATTACAGGCTGGAGCCACCACTCCTGGCCTGGCCCAAGCTTTCACAAAGGGCAGGACCCATCTTGCTTCCCTATACAGAGTGGCAACATTTCTACAGCAGGGTGCAGGCCATCCACAGAGCTGCCTGTCTTGAGGAGAGGGAAGAGGTTCCATCCCAAGGCCATTTCAGTAGTAACCGTGGGATAGACATTTTCTGTGGGCCTCAGTTGCATTGCAACCTGGAGATAAAGGACAGTGGGTATCTGAAATGAAGGTTATGAACCCGAGGACAAGGGTAAGACAGGGAAGCAAATTGCCTACTGATGCCTAAATCAAAGAGCTGGTGCAGTCCTGACCCCATTCATCATCTCCAACACCTCCTCAGAGATATCGGGGCATCTCACTGTGTGCTCTTCCCACCACTTCCCACTGGGGGGCGAGGGTGATCCTCTCATCATTGGGGTATCTGAGGGTAAGCCAACTCTTACTCATAAGTGCCACCTACTGAAGTGAGACTGAATTGCACAACCAAATTTTAAAAAAAAAAATCTGCTGACAGAAGTTCATAGGGAATGAGATGAGCTCTCTGAAACCCCTGGACTCCCATCCCTGCAGAAGATAATGAACTGGTTCATATGACCAACACATTGCTACAATAATTAGCAGTTGAGAAAGTTACTGCACAGAAGCTGTCTATAACCAAAGAATTCGTACAGAGCCTTGGTCCCCTGAAAGAATCCAAAATCAAAGACAAAAGATCATACACGGCATACATTACAGTCACATCCTCAAGGGAAAAAAGTAAAAATAAAAATATAAAAAGCCCATCCAAACAAAAGCAAATTCAAAAGTAAGAAGGCACAGCTTCTTCAGATGAGAAGGAATCTGTGTAATAATCCTGGTAGCACACAACACCACAAAAAAAAGACAGTGTTTCAACACCCTCAAGGATCACACTAGCTCTCTCACAATGAATCTTAATCAAAATGAAAATTCTGAAATGACAGATAAAGACTTTAAAACATGGATTGTAAGGAAGCTCCATGACATCTAAAAGAAAGTTAAAAACCAACACACAAAATAATTTTTTAAAATTCAGGATATAAATGAAAATTTCCTAGAGATATATATATTAAGAAACAAATAGAACTTATGGAAATAAAATATTCATTGAAAGGATTACAAACTGTAGTCGAAAACCTTAACAACAGACTAGACCAAGCAGAAGAAAGAATTTCAGAGGTTGAAGACCAATCCTTCAAATTAATTCAGACAAAAATAAAGAAAAAATAATTTTCAAAAACAAACAAAGCCTTTAAGAATCATGGGATTATGTAAAGCATACAAACCTATGAGTTATAGGTATTCCTAAGTGAGAAGACAAAATAATAAGCTTGGAAAAAGTATTTGAAGGAATAATTCAGGAAAACTTCCCTGGGTTAGCTAGAAAACAAGACATGCCTATACAAGAAGTTCAGAAAACATTTGGAAAAGCCTCTGCAAGATGAATCACATCAAAAAATACAGTCATCAGATTATCCAAAACCAATGTGAAGAAAATGAAATCCTAAAAGCAGCTAGAGAAAAGCATCTAATCACTTACACAGAAAATTCCATCAGACTAACAGCTGACTTATTAGCAGAAACCTTACAAGGGGCCTATTTTCGGCCTTCTTAAAGGAAAACAATCCCAGGCAAGAATTTTATATCCTGCCAAAGAAAGCTTCATAAATGAAGAAGAAATAAAGTATTTCTCAAACAAACAAATGCTAAGGGAATGTGTCACCACTAGACCAGATCTCAAGAAATGCTTAAAGGAGTTCTAAACATGGAAATGAAACAGTGATTATATTCACCATCATAAAAGCACACAAAAATAGAATACTCACAGATCCTATAAAGCAATTACCTAATTGAGTCTACAAAGCAATTAGGCAACAATATCATGACAGGAACAAACTTCACATATCAATATTAACCTCAAATATAAATGTCTAAATGTTCCACTTAAAAGTTGTAGACTGGCAAAACAGATTCTAAAAAAACAAGATACAACCATTTGCTGCATACAAGAAACCTACCCAATGGGTAAAGATTTTAACGGACTCAAAGTAAAGAGGTGGAAAAGAATCTTTATAAATTAAAGTATTAATTTGCTATGGTGATGATTCACCAAGATTCATATTCTATCATTCTGGAAGTCTCACCATTCTTACAATAATTTTTAAAATAAATAGTTCTATAGAAAGCATGAAAGGATTTGGGAGATTTGTTGCATTTTCAATTTAAAGATGCTTTCTAATAGAGGGACAATAAAGCTCAGTTTACAACAGAAAAAATATATATCAAAATTCTAGTATACACCCTCAATGTACAATAATTCATTGTGTTCTACACACTAGAATTAATTCTGGGGGACTAAAATTTTTTAAACAGCAATATTTATAACACCAAAAACATAAACTAAATAGTTAATATTTTAAGAATAAACCTAATAAAATATAAGCAAGGTTTTATAATGAGTACCAAAAAAAAATTAATGAGAAAATGCAAGGCAGCCCTAAATAATGAAGGGTTAAACTATATTCACAGGTCATTGAATATGGTTAAAATGTAAATTGATTTAAATGTATCTACATATTCAGTAGAATCTAAATTACAACTATCAGGCTCTTTTACAGCAATCAACAAGCAGATTCTAAAGTGCATATGTGAAAGTAAAGAACTATAAATAGCCACAACCACCCTGAAAAGGAAAAGTAAAGCTGAGGGATCTATAACACTTGATTTCAAGACTCATTGTGGTAAAGTAATTAAGACAATTAAGTAAAAGAATAGACACATGGATCAGTGAAATAGACTGTAGAGTTCAGAATTAGACCCACACATACATGATCAATTTATTTTTGCAAAGGAATCAAGGCAATTCAGTAAAGAAATATTGTTTTTAACAAATGGTGATGGGGTAATTGAATATCCATATACAAAATGTGAAGCTTGAACTATGCTTTGCACCATTTGTAACAATTAACTCAAAGTGGATGTACACACCCAAATGTAAAGCAAAATCTAGGAGAAGATGCAGAGGAAGATTTTGTGACCTTTTTTGTTTTTTGTTTTGTTTGAGTTGGGGTCTCACTCTATAACCCAGGTTGGAGTATGGTGGCATGATCATAGCTCACCACAACCTCTACTTCCTGGGCTCAAGCCATTCTTCTGCCTCAAACTCCCGAGTAGCTGGAACTACAGGTGTGCACCACCATATTCAGCTAATTTTTTTTTTTTTTGTAAAGACGAGGTTTCACTGTTACCCAGGCTGGTCTTGAACTCCTGAGCACAGGCAATCCTCCCACCTCAGCCTTTCAAAGTGTTGGGCTTACAGGTGTGAGCCACTGCACCTGGCCAACTTTGTGACCTTGAGTTAAGCAATGATATCTTAGCTAAGACAAAAACAAAGCATGAACCATAAAACAAAATTGATAAATTAAACTTTATCAAAATGTAAAATTTTCATTCTTCAAAAGATAGTATTAATTGATTTAAAGCAAAAGCTATATTTGGGGGGGAAATACGTGCAAAACATATACGTGGTAAAAAACCAGTATCCAAAGATAGAAAGAATAAATTCAGTGTTTGATAGCAGAGAAGGATGACTATACTTAGCAAAAATGTACAATACTTGAACAATGAACACGCTCGATACCCTGACTAGATCACTACACTACACATTATATACATAAAATAATATACATAACATATATACATAATGTCTCCTAATCTATACATATGTACAAATTTAAAAAAAAAAACTGGTATCCAAATTATATCAAGTATTCCTGCAGTTCAATAATAAGAAAATAAATTTCTCCCCCTAAACATAGGCAAAATATTTAAATATATAACTCACCAAAGAAGATATGCAAATATATGATTAGTGAGCAAATACACAAAAAGATGTTCAATTTCATGAGTAATTAGGATATACAAATTAAAGCTACAATGTAGTACAGCTACACTCCCTAGTAAAGAAAAAAACTGACAACACCAAGTCCCAGAGATGTGAATGAAAGGTATAGCTATTTTGGCAAATGGTTTTGTCGTTTCTTAAAAGGTTAAATATTCACTTACTTTATTAATCAGGGTTCACCAGAGAAGCATAATCAATAAGACATGAAAGCTGACAGCTCCCAAAATGGAGAGGCTGATCCAGCAGGCTCAAGAGTCAAGAGAGTCTATGGTTTAGTTCCAGCTTGTGTCTGAGGGTCTGAAAATCAGGAGAGCTAATGGTGAAGTTCCAGTCCAAAAGCTGGTAGACTTGAGACCCAGGAAGAGTCAATGATTCCGTTTGGGTCCAAATGTGGGAAAAAGCCAGTGTTCCTGCTCCAAGGTAATCAGGCAGAAGAAATTGTCTCTTACCAAGGAAAACTAGTATTTTTGTTCTTTTCTGGCCTTTAACTGATTTGGATGTTGTATACCAACATTACAGTGGGCAGTCCACTGTACTCAATCTACTGATTTAAATATTAACTTTGTCCAAAAGCATTCTCACAGAAACACCCTGAATAATGTTTGATAAGCTATCTGGGCAATCTGTGGCCCAGTCAAGTTGACACATAAAATTACCATTTTATTTACCCAAGAAAAATAAAGATGTTCACATCAAAAATACGTGATTACTTATAGTGATGTATTCATAATCTCCAAAACTGGAAACAACTAAATGTCCACCAACTGATAAATAGGTAAACAATTTGCAGTATAAACACACAGTGGATTACTATTCAGCAACTTAAATAAAACACAATACATATACATGCTACAAAATAGATACATCTCCAAAACATTATGTTACACAAAAAAAGCCACATTCAAAGGACTGTATATTGTGATCTATTTATATGATATTCTAGAAGAGGCAAAACTACAAAAACCGAGAAAAGGGACTGTGGGAAAGGGAAAGATCACAAAGGGGCACAAGGAAACCTTTAGGATGGTGGAAATATTCTGTATCTTCATTGTGATGGTTGTGGTCACATGTTTGGAGGTTTGTCAAATTTTCATCAAACAGGGTGACTTTCCCTTCATATAAATTGTAATTCACAAAACCTAACAAATAGCACAAATTTTGAAGAAGACATGTCCAATGTTGTAATATTATCTGCTTTCCTAGGACTTTTCCACCATTTGATGCTTTCTTTGCCTTTTCACTAAGCCTCCAAAGGACATTTCCCTTCCAAATTGCACTCTCTCCCTGAAAATAATGCCTTCTCAAGATTTTACCTCTGTTCTACATACTTGCCTAGACCTTTCTTTTTTTATTTCCATTTAGCTAGTGTTCTGATGTGACCTCTACTAAGTAATTCATCTTTCTGGGAAGGTCTCTTTCCTTCAGGTAGTGTGTTCTGTCAATGCCGAGACCCATTGCTCTTTCTGTTCTTCTGTACAATCCCCACCTGACTCCACTCCAGCGAGGTTGCGATGATCTGGTATTCATTCATTTTCAAAGTTACATGAAAATAGTTCTTTATAGAATAGTATTTATTTGTTCTCCTTGGTTTTATTGATTTAAGAAATGTAGAGAGGCTTGGATTAACTGGCTTCTAAGTTTATTGCAGTATTCTCGGATATGTTATTCCACATGCTACCTGTCCTTAGGAATTTGTTGAAATTTTGTTTTTGCCTATTCTGTACTCAAATTTGGTAAACTGGCCACATGTTCTTGAAAAGAATATGAATTGTCTTTTTATTTAACAGCAGCGCTTGTTAACTTTACTGATAAATTTTTCCAAAGTTTACTGAATTTTTGTCTGCTTAAAGAAGAATTTATGACCAAAGTATGTTTTAAAAATACATTAAAAGTATAGATTTTTCAAATATAATACATATAAGTTTCCAAAATAAAATAACCTATTTTGTTATTATGAGCGTTATGGACACATTGTGTTAACCATGGAAACAAAATAAAATAAACAAAAATATTTGGCATAAAAGTACCAATTTAAAAGTGTCCTGAAAGTAATCAATTTTCAGTATTACAGTTTGTATGACTAACAGCATTAATCTTATTACCCAAAGAGGCTGCCTTAAAACTTTTGCATAACAACAACCAAAATGACATCCACTTGATGACTATGAGATCCTAGAAGATTTTATCTCTATGTCAATTTGACTAGAATGAGTACTGCTCTCAGGACATATCATAGATATGCCATTTTAGCTCTATCTTGTCCAACAAAGTTCTATTGATTTCAATAAATCTAAAATAATTTTTTAGTACAACATGTAAACCTCTAGGACTTAAGAATGTGAAAGCCCCTTTTGATAGCTATTTGGTAGAGTCACAGGGAAACTGAACTTCGACGTGTTTTTTGATCATCAGGTTTTAATCAAGCAAATAGGGTGGTACAATGAGTAACTGTCAGCAGACAAAAAGATATAATTTTAAAGGGCTTTGTTCCTATTGTCTTTTCTGCAATAAAGAACATGGCATTATGACACAAGAATTTCAAGTAGGCCTTGCAGGGTCACTGCTAAATGTCATTGGATGCTATGAGAGTAGGGTGAAAACACCCAATGTTCCCCATCAATACTCTATCAACTCATGAATCTTGTTAAGGGTAGATTTGATCACATTAAAAATGATATTTTATCTTTTTACTAGTGATTCTGTATTTCCCTGTGTGCAAGTGGGAAACAAAATATTTGTTGTGTAATGGAAGATTAATTAGCTTTTCTCTAATGAATAAAAGAGATTTCAGTATGTCCCAAAGGTCACAGTATCACACAGTATATATAATGAAGGAGGGACAAGTTTTTGGAATATGAACACATGTGCATTCCAGAGCACTTTCTCATCAGTTTCTTGAACTAATAGAGGGAAAGGTGGTATTTGGTGATGTTTTTAAACTCACTCACTTTTAGAGGGATTTATAGCAGAAAAGGTGGTGTTCGGTTTTCTGTTTCTGATACACATGTGTACCCCCAAAAATCTAATTTTTTTTTAATGTAGTAAAAATAAAGAAACGATGAAGTGCATCTATGTCAGAAGAACTCTAGGGAAATTTTGAAAACAAAATGAGAGAGAATATATCGATGAGTGTAGCTCAATGGCCATCCTTAATTTCAAAAAGAGCATGCTCTCCTACTAGCAAAGCACATTTTACCAATGATATTTGCCCAATTTACAGACTTAGTAAATGAGATGTTAAGAGGAAAATATTAGCTAGAATGAGCTTTTTATGACAGATTGAATTGAGTTTTCAGATATTATTCTGGTAAAAAAAAAAAGCCAATACCAAATATGAATATTCTTCTCTGTCAATTGAATTATGTATTTTTCTCCATCATCTACCAGTTGTTCTTATGGAATAAGAAAGAGGATGGTTGGTCACAAAGAGTTCCCTCTGTCACTGCAATTTCTAAGCTTCCGTGTCTGCCTCCTTTGGATAGACTATGGCCTGCCACAGCCCTTTCAGCTTCACTGGTAAACAGTATTTCCTTCCTTCATGCGTCAGTGTGTTCAGACTGTGGAGAGGAAAAGTAAAAGCAAAAGTAAGCTCCACAGTTACCATATTTGCTGTTATTTTTACTGTAGAAGAAAAGGGCTTGCTCATTCAAGTTTCTCAAAAAGGCAACTTTCCCCTCATCTAGCCCAAGCTCTAACACATTAAGTAGTGAGACAATAAAACGTAACAAAAGAAAAAATGAGGGAAGGTATTGTGAAGGGATATCAAATCTTAAAGGTGAAATTTAATATCATTTTCTGAATAGCACATTTTTCTTTTTTAAAATTAGATTCTATTTCTTATCTCTTGAGAATTATAAAATACTATTTCTACCTTGCCATTTTTCCTTCTCGTATTTTTATTTGCCTTGTCAAGTGATCTTGTTTTTCATTAATGAATCGGGCAAAATGAGAACACTCATTATTTGAGTAGATGCCTGCAAGCAGCACGAGGTAGGGTGTGGGTGCCAGTACCTCATACTGAAGCAAGCAATTTTCTTTTCTTCTAGAGAAACCATAATTCTTGAGTATAAATATGTTTGAAGTCACAGAACCCGTCTAATTACAGGAGGAGTCAGAGCACATATTCAGATGTCTCAGACGTGCAGAATAAAAGATTCATGGGTTAATGATGATTGTTTTGTTTTTTCCGCTAAGAAAACAAAAGTTTCCATCATTCCTGCCAATTCAAAGTAAACTTAATTTAAACAAGGAAAGTAGGAAGGAAGTTGAGGTTTGGCTATACATTCTGCTACCTAATTAGGGAATAAATTATCTGCAATTGGAAAAGCAAAAGTGGAACTTGAAGACAGTGGGGGAAGGGGCAGTGGATGATGAAGTGAAGAAGCTGAGAGACAGTGGGTGAAGGAAGTACTATTAAACCATTAAATGCTGATGGATAGATGCAGATATATAGATGCATATTTTCTCACCTACATTCTTTGAGAACAAGGATCATGGATTTTTTTACCTGATCTGGTTCCTCTCCCTAAGTGATTTCATCCATTTCTATGACTTTAAGTGCCAATTTGGCACTTAAAAGTATAACTTCCAAATTGTATCTCAAGTTCACTTCATTGAGCTCCATGCTAGTGTATTTAGTCAAGTGACATTTCCATTTGGATATTTAACAGGAATCTCAAAACTAACATGTTGAGACCAGAATTCCTTCTTTTATCCTAAAAATCTGCTTCACATAGCATTTTCCATTTCTGTACATGAAACAACCACCCAATTACTGAAGCCCCAGATGCAGATGTCATTCTCAATTCTGTCCTGTTTCTTGTATCACTACCCACTCATTCAGTTCATCAGTAATTTCTATTGGCTCTACCTCTGAGTTATTACGTCCACCCATCAACTGTTTTCCATGTTTATTACTACCACCTTTATCCAGACACCATCGTTTTTTACCTCTTCTACCGCCGCAGCATAACTGGTCTCCTGATTTTACTCTCAACCTGCCAAAACCTATTCCAAACTTAAAATGCAAACCAAACAATGTCGTTGTGTTGCTTTTGAATAATACACAGGAAAAAAATCCAAATTCATCACCCTCATCTACAAACTCCTACATAATCTTACTTTGACCAACTTGCCAGGGTATAATATTAGCAAATAAGATCACAGAGGTAGGCTTACAACACGGGTTGGTGAGGGAGTTAACAGAGTTTTTTTTTCTTTTCTAATTGTTGAAAGGCCTTTAAAGAGATTATTCTTAATTATTTGTCAGACATTTCATATATCTTTAATTCTTCTGAGTTCATTACTGGAGTTTTGTTGGTTTCTTTTGGTGTTAACATATTTCTCTTTAGTTTTCACAATCTTTGTGTCTTCACAATGATGCCTGTGCATTTGAAAATACAGCTACCTCTTTAAACTTTGGCAAGTGTCCTTTGGCAATTTTATACCTTTACTACTTAGTATCAGAAATTAAGTGCTAATTTGATATTGCTTCCCATTCTGGGGAGGACTTAAATTGAGTACCAGAACCAAAACACTGCACAGGAACTAACTCATTGCCCTGCCATTGTTGCCCAGTTTTAGGAAGTTTTTAAAAGCACAGGAACTTAATCTTTTTAGTTGTTTCCAGGCTTAGGGTAGGCCTCAGGAGAACCCTGGGGCTATGTGGAAAATTTGCCAGGGATTTGAGTCTTCTTGTGGATTGTGCCCCTGCAGCAGCACCAGGTCAACAGCCAGTCTCCTCAGCATAGCATCTCTGCTGATCAGAGCACAGAGCAGCTGCCAAGGTCCACATGCCAGTCAATTCAACCAGCACCCCTGCTTTTTGTTTCCCAATTCATTCAAGGTAGTTCAGTCCTTCTGGCATTTCCAATGATTCCTATAGGATGGGACCAGAGTGGGCTTCCCGTGAAGATGTCCTGACTGACGGGAAGATAAAATGTCCATCTCCAATTCCCTCATCCCATCTCAGAAACTTTGGGTCTAGGGAAATTCTTTGAGTGGATTTATGCCAGCTTAGGGAGGGGTGGTGCATCTAAAATAATCATTCTTCTTACCAGTTGTGACTTCTCTCAATTCTGTGGTCCCTGGGGCTTCTCCACCTCTCTCCAAAGTTCTGGTAAATTCAGGGTGGTATTCTTGCCTCTGAATTTTACCTTTGTCAAGGGAGTGATGCCATGGAATATTCTATTTTGAGAGATCTTTCTGTTATCACTTTGAAAGATTTTTAGTGAAGGAGAATGTGTCAACTACATTATTTCTAAGAATAGGTAATTTTCACCTACAAACAACTAACTTTGAGAGAAAAAACAATTCCAAGAGGTTATGAATGAAAAAAGCCAAGCAGCCCAAAATGCAGTTATTCTGTAGTAGAGAATATAGGATCATGACAGGAATTTACCTGGAACTAAGCAACTATCCTGGAACCCCAACACTACTTCATCCCAGAATATTACTCTCAACCTATGACTATTTCATACTAAAACTCACCTCCTACAAGGAAACTATGAAAATAACCTGATTTAATTCTGTGTCCTCCTTACCCTTATAAGTCATTTTGTATTGCACCGAAAATTCACTATAGCAGCATCTTGGGAGCTCTTGCGCATATTAGCTATAAATCCTATGTCTCTTAATCAAGTTGTTCAGATAATTTATTACCTGAACCATATTAAATGTGACCTAAACAAATAAGATTTTACCAAACTCAGACCAATAATGAAAAGTGCCTTCAATGTGCATTTACTCATAGTTGTTGGTGTGGTGTTTCTCAAATGTTTTAATGATGCTTTAAATTTCTCAAGGGCTTTTCTATTATTTTTCCTATACAGTTCTCTGCATAATCACTAATTAGTCATTTTCAAAGTATAAATAATATCAAACATACTTTTGTAAATAGTGCATTAGACTTGTAGGACTGCCATAACAAAATACAACAGACTGGGTGACTTAAACAACAGAAATTCACTTTCTCTTTTTTTTTTTTTTTTTTTTTAATTTACGTTCTCATAGTTGTGGAAACTAGAAGTTTAAGATCAAAGTACCAGCAGGGTTGGTTTCTGATGAGGTATCATTTTCCTGATTTGTAGACTATCACTTTCACTCTCACTGTGTTATGACATGGTCTCTTCTCTGTGTACTCAAGGCGAGAAAGAGAGATCTATGTCATCTCTTCTTCTTCTTATAAGGTGATTTTATTTAACTATAATGACCTGTTTAAAGGCCCTATCTCCAAATACTGTCTTATTAGGGGTTATAGAGCTCCAACACATAAATGTTGGCAGGATAAATTTTGTCCCTAACACAGAAATTTTTCAATATTAAGAAAAATGGCCTAACATAAGTGTCCAGTTATCACCAAATAATCAACAAGTGAGCTATGGAATATTAATGGTGTCACCAATTGATATTAGTGGACATGAAAACTGAGCTGAACTATGTAGACAGCATTGCAAATCAAGATAATGCCAGTCAGAGCAAGACATTGCAATTTGTTTTAAATAAAACAATGTGTTTTGTATTACCAAAATCAACTCTGATCATAAATTAAATATAAATTAAGTTCACAAGGATTCAAAGTTTCAGTTTTGTTTTCCCAGAGAGAAGGAGGTCATTAAACTCACTGTAGGAGTAATTTACTAAATAGTATTCCAGCATCTTACTAATTAAAGAATGGCTCTGGTGATGTATTTAAGTGCACAGAGCTCCAGATGTCTCATAAGTCAACAACACTACATACACAACACTGTATTATGCTGAATTACACATGTTTAACATTGACAAACTTCAAATTCTCTAGAATGCGTGTTTGATACCTGTACTTTGTTCCAAATATCTTGAGCAAGAAGTGCTAGTTAGCTTACATTTTTTGTTGGTTCTGTGTTATAACGCAATTGGGGTCAACCATATTAATAACTGTTACAATATTCAAAACTATTCCACTGCATCTATAAAATCACTGGAGATCTGCCAGGCCATATGCCTTTAATTGGAGTCCTGTAGTGGTTGCTTTCACACTAGGAGTTGCCCATCTAGATTCTGTAACTTCATTTGCTTAGCTAATGAGTACAATATGTCATAGAAGATGGAATTTACCTGAAAATCAAAGCAAAAATGCCTGAGAGTTTTTTCTTAGAGAAGGTTACTTTGAAATCTAGTAATTAATTCGGTGATTAAAAATGAGGTAGTTTAGGTTTCACTAGGATTTCCAGCATGTATATTCTTGCATAGACAAATGGTGAGACCAACACAGAAAGTTAGTCAAAATTGAGAAGGCTGTTCACTTGTTATGTAACTCTGCTTTCAGCTGGAGTTAATGTTATAGCTTAAACTGACATGTCTAAAAGTGGCCTCTAAAATAACCCAAGCAGCAGATAAGAATTTGGAGCTGAAAAGGGTATAAGGTATTTGCTTGTAAAATAGAATACTAAGAAGTTCTAAAAACTAGTAACACAGTTGTTTTTTAGTGGAGACTTTATCAGGGTTCCTTGGGGATATTTTGTAAGTAAAATTAGCCTTAAGTGTCTGTGAAATTATGAAACTTTCAACACACTAATTGACATCAATATAGATACATTTTTTAATCTAAACCAGGCTCTGTTGCTTTCTGGATTATGTTGTCAACTTAACCTT
Source organism: Carlito syrichta (assembly GCF_000164805.1). NCBI lineage: Eukaryota > Metazoa > Chordata > Mammalia > Primates > Tarsiidae > Carlito > Carlito syrichta. The sequence goes on from NW_007082553.1 coordinate 19,060, forward strand.
ACAACAGAGCATTTCAGCAGTCACTATCACAAATACCGAGGCCTCTTGTGTGCCAAACACAGGGTTGGTGTTGACAGTCCAATGGAGGAAGTAGAAAATAAGTAAGTAAAAAGTATCCTAAACCATTTCAGATGGTGGCTCATGTGATGAATAAATAAAAGAGAGAAATGAGTTAATGAGTAGGTAGACAATACTGTAGAGTGGTCAGGAAATCACACTCTGAGCATAGGGCATTGAAATTGAAGGAACCATCTACGTAAAGATATAGAAAAAGAGCACTCCGGGCTATTGAAAAGTCCTGAAGTAAAGATAAAATGGAATTTTTAAGGAGCAGCAAGAGGGCCAGTGTGGCTGGAACTCATAGTACAAAGTAAGAGTGATAGGAAAGGAGTTAAGTTAGGGAGTAAATTCCATGACTTTTGGCGACCCAACCCTAATGTTTACAGGTAAGAAGTACATTAAAAAGGCAATAATTTCTGACTCCCTATCTTGGAATACAAAGGAGCAAAAAAATGGAACATCTGAGTATTAAAAAAAATAGAACACCCTCCCATGCTGTCCTGGTACTATGATTATTCTTTCTTCTAGACCAACAAACTTTTTTTCTAAGCAAGGACCAATAAAAGGCCAAGTAATAAATACCATAAAAGTCTCTGTTACAACTATTTAACCCTGCTGATTAAACATAAAGGCAGCCATAGATAATATGTGAATAAATGAAGGTGATTGTGTCCCAGAAAATCTTTATTGACGAAACTCAAACAATTGACTGGATTTGGCCTACGGGCCACAGTTTTCTGTCTACTATTCTTGAGTCTCTAAAGAATTACATATCTGTGTAGTTCTCTGTGTAATAAAAAATATTATCATTCTAATGTAGTGTTGTTTTAAGAATACTTGAGTAGATTACCTTTGTTCTATCTAAATTCAAGGGTAATTGGAAACGAAAAATCTAAAAAATTGAGTTTCAAATATTTAATACTTAAATTAATTTGTACATCCTCATCTGATGCATAATGTCAAGGAGGCTTCCACACTATGTTTTTATTATCTCATTTTTCCCCATCATGCATATTGATTGATGTTTGGTAATTTTACCTTTCATTTCAAAACTCTTGTTACTAGGCAATAGACCATTAATGCAGTGCACATAATCTTCCTGAAGCCTAGATGAAAAGTTTAATGAAGCTACAGGGCACAAAATAATTACCAGTAGAATATATTTTTCCTAAATCTGTTATAGTATTATCAACATTTTCAGGGCAGTATATTTCCATATAAGATACATGTTAGGAAGATACTAATAAAATTATAATATTTAAATCATTCATTACATCAAAAAATGTTTTGTATTTTCCACAGTCAAAATACACAAAAAAGGATAAAATATCAGTTTTAAAAATAATGACTGAGTCTAGTATGAATTTAGAAAAGTGGATCACTTCATGTACGTCTTAGGCCATAATAGATCCAGTAAGTGCTGATATATCTGGCTTCAAAATGCCACCTCTATTAATTCTCTTGTTTTTATTTACACAACCCCTAATTTAGATAAGGCCCTCATCTCCATATATCTAGTTTATAAATGCCTCTTGGTTTATCTCTAATATAGCCCATTTTACCCATAATCTCTAGAACAACCTCTAAATAATATTTTCATCATGATACTATTTTACTTAAAAATTTTAGAGTACATGGAAATCTTCCCCAGAAAGTAATTATTTCTTATTGATTCTTTATCCTTTCCCCTGGAACTGGCTTTATACTATCTCAGAGAACCAAACTTTGCCCAAAACAGTTAATCCTCTGCTCAATATAAACTTTCCACTGCCTCTGGTGAGCAAATCTTTCCTTGGTTTTCCAGTTGTGAAACCTTTCCCAGCCTGGCAAATAAGTCACTTCCTCTTTCATCCTGCATGATGTTGAATATACTTTCTAGTTAAGAATTATTAAAAAAAAAAAAAAAGAATTATCACATTGTGTTATAATTATGTTCTTATTTATCTGTCTTTCCCAAATTCAACTGTTCATTCTAAAATGGTATAATCACTTCCACATTCATCTCTTTATTTTCATTATCTGGTTCACGGTAGCACTCAACATGTGAATGTTGAATACATCAATATGATAATCAGCTTTTAAAACTTTAGTCGTGCTATTTATGTTCAATTTCACTACCTTGGAGATATGAACTGCATCTTCTAATCCAATAAGTGCTATTTCCAGAATTAAAGTTCATTAAAGATATGCCTTCCAGGTATCTAACCCAATAGGTTTGGAGAAAGGGCCAGGAGTCTATCTTTTTCATTAACATCCTCAAGACTTTCTTGCAGATGGTCAGTATATCTCAAACCAACAGTTTCAGAAACACTGCACTAAAGCATTTGATATTGCTAAACAATAAGCCTAGATCTCAGGAACATCGCTACAGGTTTAGAGCATATTGGTCCTTTAATATGTTAACTTCAGGCATGTATATATGAAGTGAATAAAATTTTGACTCATATTTTACAGCTGAGCTATCCTTTTAAACAGCATTTATTTTTACTGAAATCATATTGGTTGGAGTATGTTCTGTGAAATAATACATAATAATTGAGAAAGAAGAGAGCAATATCTGAAGAAATGCAATATTTCTGTAAATGACCTTTGGACAATTCCAATAGTTTAGCACTGATTTTTTTAGAAAAAGTGTTTGATTATATTTCCTGTTTGATTCAAAGACCTCCTAGGCTATGTGTGCTCCAAATGGGTACCAAAGTTTGGTATAGTTTTTAGTTAGATTCCCTACAAGGGAAGAGTTTTGATCCATTAAGCAACTTCTAGCAAGAAAATTGATTTTGCCACTGGAAACTGTGGTCTCAGAAATTCTTACCCTGTGGACCATTCAACTTCTTCATTCTGCTAGCACATTCACCAACAGAAACAAGGATTTTCCAAAGGGAGTCAATCTCTTTCTATCTAGATCTCACTAAATGACCAATTCACTGAAAAATAAAAGTCCATTGTACAGTATAGGGATGATAGTTCATAATCATATATTGTATGCTTGAAAACTGTTGAGAGTAAATCTTACATGCTCCAATCACACAAAAAATAAATATATGAGGTAATAAATATGCTAATTAGCTTAACCTAATCATGCCACAATGTGTGTGTGTATGTATATACCAAAATATCACTTTGTATATTATAAATACACAATATTTTTATTTGTAAATTGTACCCAATCCAATAAAAATGTAAATATCAATGGGTTTATCAACAAATAATCTTTATTAAAATTTTAAAAGAATACAGCTTTTGCTTTAAGGACCAAAAAATCAAGATTTTTAAGTATAAAATAAAGTTCTTGAAACATTTACCTAGAGGATGATATTGATGCTTCTCAAATAGCAAACTTAAAAATTGTACTGATTCAGAGAAAAATTGGAAGAAGAAAACCCCAAGAGAGGCACCAGTTGCTTCCTATTTACAATATCACATCTAGAATAGATCAAAACCCAAATCAAAAACGAAGTCCCTGCTATCCCTGTGAGAGTCAAGTCTCATAACCACTTCTATAATTCTGCCTTCACTACTCATCTTAAGCCACTATAGGAACTGTTCTCCTGGGAATAATTGGCCTTAATTAGATCGCCAGTAGTCAAGGTTGATGTTCTTGGTCAGGCCTAATTTTTATAAACTTAATTACAATACCGAGAGTGCAAGTTCTAATGCTGACCCCTCGAGCTCTCTGTCCCTAGAATCTCAGCAGATGTCTTTTTCCCTAAGTAGAGCTTAGGTCTGAGCAGCCCACCTTAATCCACTTTTAGGCTGACTGTTTCAGGATTACAAATTTGGTGTTCAGGCTGAATGCCAAAAAAGACATCCAGAAAGAAAATTGCCTATGGCATAGAAAATATTCACAAACATAGTGGTCTACTCATAAGGACTAGTTTATAAGGGAATTGTGCCTTTGATTCCATGGTAGAATAAAAAAGAACAGGAAGATATTTTTACAATTAATATTTTATATCTCATCTTATTCCAAACCTGATTTAAAACAACCAGAACTAACACAGTAAGGACTTGCCCTAGGTCTTTGTATGTTGCATGTCATCTCACTTAACCAAACAATTTGTTATGTTTTATAATAACAGCAACATCAAGTCTGCCTGAGATTTCCTTGAATACTACAATTAACAATATCAGGACTGAAATTCATATCTATTCGAGCTCAGTCCCTTGACCCACAACACATTCAGTTTATCAGGAAACTCTCTACGTGAAAAATTCAGATAAATCTATTTCTGCTGGTCTGGAGCTAATTCAGGTATCAGAAACATAAGATGAGGGAACACAATGACCCGCTATGAACCAACTTTGTCAAGGGGAATCTACTTTGACAATGACACAATCACTCAAAACATTCATAATTTTTTTTTGGCACAAATGCTTTCAGAGGCAATGCATAAGCCACAAACCAAAAGCCAATTTCACTTTGAACTTCAGGGTTTTTTTTCTTGTTTTAGTGTCAAGCCATATAATTCAACTTGAATATACATGCCCCCTCAAAAGTTGTCTCTAAATTATTTCTAGCTGTACCACAGGATATGGTGGTAATTGCAAGAGAAGAGCTCAGAAAATTACTCAAACAATAACTGTATTAGTAAAATAAGTAATTAGCATTCTAATATGGCTAATTTGAAAGATGATACTTTAAAATAAAGATTTTGGTATATTTGGGTTTTTTTAGAAAATACTATACTTTGTTTAATTATATTGTTCTATGGATTTCATGACTTTAATACAAAGTTAAATTTGAATGCAAGAAAAGTACTATCTCTAAAGTCTGTTGCAATAATAGTACAATCATAAAGATGACTGAAGAGAGAGAGAAAGAGATTTATTATTACAGTATAACAACCATTATCCTAGGTTTTGCCCTTGAAATATTTGTTTCTATGACTAACAAATCTTGATTATAATGTTACTAAAAGCAAATATCTGCTATTCATAGACCATAAATAATAACCAAATATGCATTTATACCATCACATCTGCAATTTTTTATTCTAATAATATAAGAATTTTAACTAAAATTGTGGTAAAGAAAACAGAGAAAAGGAGAAACTTAAGATGCATAATCTGGGGCAGAGTCTGGCTCCATAGATATACATCCTCTTCTAATTCCTAAGAGTTAGTCATAATTGATCTTTATTTTCTCACATAGTCCACAGGTAACCTAACAATTACTCTCAACATGGCAACCCTAGCTTGTACTGTTTATAGATTAGAGTTGGCATGAAAAAAGCAGCTCATTTTCTATCCCAAGAGATGGTACAAGGCTATCATTTACTGTAAAGAAGAAATGTACATCCCAAGGTAATTCAGGTTATCAGTTTGTGCTCCCACCACCAATGCTACATGTGAACCAATTCAGAGACATTGTCTTCCAATTCTTAGAGGAAAGGTTAGGGCAGACCTTCAGCATTTATTGAATGACTACTACATCTTGTCATTAGGAAAACTCTGTGAGCCAAAGATTTCTTTTCTGTATTTCAGAGGTGAGGAAATTGAGGTATCAAGATTTTAAGTAGCTTATGTTAGGTCACAGAACCAGTGACAACTATAAATATATGTAATAACCTTTCCTCAACTAAGTAGTCTAGGTCATTGTAATTTGCAAATATAAAAGCTGTTGATATATGTCTTTTAATTTCATACCTACTCATCTCACTGGATTTTGTAATTGTTTTAAATTTTTTCTTAATTAGTTTTATGCTATGTCTACAATAATTGCAGCTGCAAATAATGATAATTTTATCTTATTCTTTTCAAGTTTTATGCCTCTAATTTTGTCTTCTGTCTAATTGCACTGACTGGTTTCTCTGAACAGTATTAAGTGATACTACTGACAATGAAAATCCTTGTCTTGTCCCAAGTGTTTATGCAGAAACAATCACTTCCCTCATCATCAAGGTTGATGTTAACTTTGACAGTGAGCCAGATTTTCTTATTAGGTTAAGAATATTTTAAAGTTTTAAGTCAAAAATGTGCATTGACTTTTTAGCAACTTTATAGAAATATAATTTACATACCATATCCTCTGTGAAATGCCTGCAGAGTCCTTTTTTAGAGGATTTGCTCTTTGACCATTTTATTTCACTTATGTTAATTTGTCTTTCGGATTTTTCTCCCCTTTCTGAAATCTGTTTTGATAAACTTTAATCTCCTAGAAAACTATTCATTTAAAAATATTTCTGATATATTTGCTTAAGGTTTAGAAAACCAGATTCCTATGATTCATTGCTCCTATTTGCTTTCTTGTTTCAAATTTTACATATTTGTGCCTTCTTCCTTTTATTTTTGCCTCGTTAGCTGGGCATTTATTTCTTGCATTATTAATTTTTAAGACCCATCTCTTGGATACACATATAGCTTTATCATGTTTTAGTTTCTAATTTATTGATTTCTACTTTTACCTTTATTAATAATTATTCATTTTTGTTTTCCTTTCAGTCATTTTCTATCTCTCTTACTTATACATTTAATTCATTTATCATCATATCTGATTTATTAATAAGTAGTCTATATATTATCCTCTGACTCTTGCTTGTAAATTCTATGTGCTATTATTATGTAGTGTTCTCATTATGAATATGCTCTGCTATTTCATGTGTATGAGTTGTTCAAGAAAAGGCTTCTAAATATCTGTGTAGTGAAGCTTTTTTGATTTTCTGATTTCATGATGCCGATTGCATTTATATTAGACAATTTTGTCTACATTATTTTATTTTATGAAAGTCATTCATGTTTCCTTTGTGGCATATAATACAGTCATTCCTTGTGACTATGCTATTGATAGTTGAAAAGAAGTCATATTCTTGTCCAATATATACCAATTTAATCTGCCTTATAAATCTACCTTGTACTTACATTTTTCAATATTTAATTATTTCTGCCCAATTTTTTGTCTTCTTGGTTTTTATGGACCAAAAAAAAGTGAATTAAAGTCTTTTATGACTAATGTATTATTTCTTTAGCATTACATAGCATTATATATATATATATATAGCATAATTTCTCTAGTATTTTCTTTATGAATGTAGGTTCTATTTTATTTAGCATCTGTCATTCATAACTATTGTATATGTTTAGAATTTGTATATATTAGTATTATTGGTACCTTTCTTGGACGTGTTTATCTTTTGCCATAAATTATATTTAAATAAACTCAATTCTCACCCTTTTTTCATAATTTTTCCCTAATCACTTGGAAAACTAAAGTTTATCCTCTCATAGTTTCTTCCAGAAAGATTTATGAAAACAATATTCTTTGGGATATAAGGCATATTGCTTCAGATATATTTATCTGCTGTCTTTATACTAGAATGACAGTTTCTCTGAATTTAAAATTTTTGAGTCACATTTCCTTTTCTTGCGAACTAGTAGGAATTGTCCCATTATACCAAATGTTGCTATGCATCAATATGAGGACAGTTTTATTTTTTCTATTTTTAAATTACTAGATGTTATTGCCTGACTTCCCCATTTATTTTTACTTATGATGTCTCATAGCATTATGAAGAGATACCTCAATATTACCTGTTTTATTAGTTGGCATAGCTTAAACTGCTATAACAAATACTATCGACTCAATACGTAATGGCTCAAAAACATTAAAAATTTATTTCTTGCTCAAAAGGTAAATATTTCAGATTAAGCTCTGGGGAGGCTTCTAGTCCATGTGGTCATTCAGCTCTGCCTCCTTTGATCATTTTGGTCACCACAGCAACTCACTGGAAAGGGGAATGAGCATGGAGGAGGACCCATGGGATATTTTATGGGCTATGTCTAAAACTGGGACACGTCACTTCTGCTTGTGTTAGACTGACTAGAATCATTCATGTGGTACAAAAGAGGCTGAAAAATGTGTTTGAATCTTCAAAAAGAAACTCTTTTAGTGGACACAAGCTATTTCTGCCACTTTGAATCTTCAAAAAGAAACTCTTTTAGTGGACACAAGCTATTTCTGCCACACTCTGCTCCTCTGATAACCATCTAGCCAGGCAGATTCTACTGACCACACATGAAAAACACTAACTCCTCCCCAAGAGAGGAAGACTAATATACAGTCATTGCATCTTACTCAAAGTTCAGAATTCCTGTGTCATGTCTGTCCTTGACATCGGGCCCAGTTCTGGTTCCTTGAGGGCTGACTATCTTAGACTTTAAGATACCAGTTACTTAACATCTATCTCACCACAAAAACACACATCTAATTACAGCAGTGGAGTACAAACAAACTAACTGCAGTAAAAATCCCAATTCAGAAAAGGAAGGAATGAGTAACACACAGAAGTCTTAGCAATAATGGGATCCAGCTGGGCAAGCTGTGAAATCTTAGCAAAGTCAGGATTTTCTCAATTATACCTTGGACCTGCTCTTTATGAAGAATTTGCTGTTTTCTGTGGTCTCTCACTCTACCCTATGAATTTTTCCATGCTCCGTTTCCATGGTCACATTTAAAGGAGCATTGGGAAATAAGACCTCCTTGGAAGCTGTAGAGTGGAATAGATGTTTTGGGCCCAGGCAATAATACCTCTTGATATACTCCCCCAGGTCCCTCACCCCTTTTTGTGTGCTAAAAAGACAACTATGTGAAGCAGAGCAAAGGATTAATGGTAGTGTTGATTGAGCATCTAGGTCAGTAAGCTATGATGGCACAAGCTCCTGCCCCTGAATGACTGTGGGAAAAAGAGGTCCTCCATCAACCTGGAATGTTTGGCTTGGACTATCACAATAGCTAGAAAATAAGCTCTTTTGTGTTTTGAACTATTCCATTTGGAATGTATTTGCTGTAGTAATTTATGATAATCTCATTAATATGTAAATAAGCAACAAAAATGAAGTAATGCCACAATTCTGACTTAAAATATGTGGCATTTGTTTAGTGATTAGATGGTGGATAGCAAGGAAATAAACACTATTTTACTAGGAAGCTGAAGATCCAAGTTGTCCTATTCCAAATCTTTATGTATGGTTAATGGTATTGGATAGAACTGTAACATAGCCACTGTCACATAGTCACTTCCTAAGTCAGAAATGTCATCTAGCTTTATGTTCAGAATAAGTAGAATAGATTTTCATAGACACTTAGCAGTCCCTGCCGTGCCCATTCTTTACCAATTTCTCTGCAGAGTAATGTGCCCTTTTAGTCTATAGATTTTATGTGTTTGTTTAAAAATGTTTTGGGAACCTGTTAAATGTTTGTTTTGTTCCAATACTTCAGTTTTCTTCTTTAGAAATTACATTTACATTTTGAATGTGTTCCATATCTACACTAACATTCATCCCTAGTTACTCATTGAGATCCTCTATGTTCCCCATTACATTTTTTTCTAACTTATGTGTCTAAGGGGTATTAGAGGGTTTTTTGGTTTTACTTTTTTTCTGAGATCCATCCACTCATTCTTTTTTTTCATTAATCAGTATTTTTTATTATGATTTTGTGGGGTACAGTTAAGGATTAGGTGTCCAATTATGTTTCATTCAGGCACCCTGTTGATAAGAGGTGTTTTCCCATCCCCCGACAGATATTTGCTACTGTTAATCC
>NW_007082553.1:30213-31255 GCF_000164805.1 Carlito syrichta
GGTTTAGGAAGATGCCAAGGTATTTCATTTTTTTTGTGGCTATTGTGAATGGAATAGTGGTTTTTATTTGGGTTTCTGTTTGTTTATTATTGGTGTAGAGAAAAGCGATTGTCTTTTGTACATTTATTTTGTATCGTGAGACTTTGCCAAAGGCTTTTATCAATGTAAGGAGGACTTTGACAGATTCTCTTGGGTTTTCAAGGTACACCATCATATCATCTGCATAGAGAGATAACTTGACTTCCTCTTTTCCTATTTGAATACATCTGATTGCCTCCTCTTCTCTGATTGCTTTAGCCAGGACTTCCAATACTATGTTGAATAGGAGGGGAGAGAGTGGGTATCCTTGTCTAGTTCCAGTCTTCAGGGAAATTGGTTCCAATTTTTGTCTATTTAGGAGTATGCTGGCTGTGGGTTTCTCGTAGATGGCTTTTACTATTTTGAGGTATGTTCCCCATATGCCTAGATGTTCAAGGGATTTTATCAAGAAGCGGTGCTGGATTTTATCAAAAGTTTTTTCTGCATCTAGTTATATGATCATGTGGTTTTTGTTTTGACATCTGTTGATGTATTTAATTACATTTATGGTTTTACGAATGTTGAACCAGCCTTGCATGCCAGGAATGAAGCCTACTTGGTCATGGTGGATGATTTTTGAGATGTATTGCTGAATCCGGTTTGCTAGGATCTTGTTGAGCATTTTAGCATCTATGTTCATCAAAGATATTGGCCTGTAGTTCTCTTTCTTTGTTGGATCTTTACCTGGTTTGGGTATCAATGTGATGTTGGCTTTGTAAAATGATTTGGGGAGAGTTCCATCTTTTTCAATCGCCTGGAATACCTTCAGTAGGATTGGTATCAGCTCCTCCTTGAATGTCTTGTAGAATTCTGCTGGAAAGCCATCTGGACCAGGGCGTTTTTTTGTAGGAAGTTTTCTTATTACGTAGTCAATTTCCTTGATTGTTATTGGTCTATTTAGGGTCTCAATTTCTTCTTGTTCCAACCTAGTTACGTTGTGTGATGTCAGAAAGTCCTCCATTTC
>NW_007082554.1:0-321 GCF_000164805.1 Carlito syrichta
GCGGTGGCCGGGAGCGGCCACTGCACTCCAGTCTGGGCGACAGAGTGTGAGACTCCAACTAAAAAAAAAACAAAAAAAACCCCACAGAAAACCTTTAGCGAACCTTGAAAGGCACGGGGAACAGCCAGAAGGATGTCTCCCGAGTTGGCGCCAACACTAGGGAACCTAACAAAGACAACAAAGGCCGTAAATTCCTGCCTCTCCCATGCGCCCATGAAACTTAAACTCATGTACAAACATTATCTCCTTATAGGAATACTACCTCATAGCTCCCTCCAATAAAGACCCTAAGATGGCTCTGGCTGGCACGGCCAGGCTCAG
>NW_007082555.1:0-831 GCF_000164805.1 Carlito syrichta
TCAGACAAAATACCCTTCAAGCTATTAAAAATCAAAAAGATACAGAAGGCCACTACATAATGATAAAAGACTCAATTCATCAACAAGAAATATCTATCGTAAACATAAATGCTCCCAACATAGGTGTGCCAACTTTCATAAAGCAACTTCTTGGAAAACTAAAGAAAGATATCGACTCTAACACTCATAACTGGGGACTTTAATACCCCACTCACAACCCTAGACAGATCATCAGGACAAAAAATCAGCAAGGAGATTCGGAGCCTCAATGTGACTTTGGACCAAATGGACTTAATTGATACCTACAGAACACTCCATCCAAAGACCAGAGAATACACATTCTACTCATCACCACATGGAACATATTCTAAGATCGACCACATACTCGTCCATAAATCAAGCATAAGCAAATTTAAAAGGACCAAAATTCTACCAAACACCTTCTCAGACCACAGTGGAATAAAAATAAACATTGACACCAACAAAGTCCCCCCAAACCCCACAAAAACATGGACACTAAACAGCATGATGCTAAACAACTCCTGGGTCAACGACGAAATCTAAACAGGGATCAAAAGATACCTGGAAACAAATGAAAATGAAGAAACATCTTACCAAAATCTCTGGGATGCCCTGAAAGCTGTAGTAAAAGGGGAATTTATATACCTACAAACACACATGAAGAAAATGAAAGGAACAGAAATTCACAACCTAAGAAGCCACCTAAAAAGCTGGAAAAGCAAGACCACAAAAACCTTAATTTCAGCAGAAGAATCCAGATCACCAAAATAAAAGCCCAAATCCAGGACATAGAAGACAAAAAGATAAGAA
>NW_007082556.1:0-404 GCF_000164805.1 Carlito syrichta
ACATGAAAAAATGCTCAGCCTCACTGGTCATCAAAGAAATGCAAATTAAAACTACACTGAGATACAACCTAACTCCAGTCAGGATGGCTATCATCAATAACTAAAAAAAAAAAAAAAAAAGATGCTGGAGAGGATGAAGTGAAAAGAGAACACTACTACACTGTTGATAGGAGTGTAAACTAGTACAGCCTCTGTGAAAAACAGTGTGGCGATTCCTAAAAGATCTAAAAATCGACCTTCCATAAGACCCACAATCCCCCTACTGGGAATATACCTGGAAGAACTCAAATCACTCTATAAAAAAGATACCTGCACACATATGTATATCGCAGCATTGTTCACAGTAGCAAGAACATGGAACCAACCATGCTGCCCATCAAAAGAGGACTGGATAAAAAAAATGT
>NW_007082557.1:0-948 GCF_000164805.1 Carlito syrichta
GTTCCGGGTTCTTGCTATTGTGAACAATGCTGCAATAAACATATGTGTGCAAGTATCTTTTTTATAGAGTGATTTGAGATCTTCAGGGTATATTCCCAGTAGGGGGATTGCGGAGTCATATGGAAGGTCGATTTTTAGAGCTTTTAGGAATCGCCACACTGCTTTCCACAGAGGTTGCACTAGTTGACACTCCCACCACCAACAGTGTAGAAGTGTTCCCTTTTCACCACACCCTCTCCAGCAGCTGTTATTTTTTGAGTTGTTGATAATTGCCATTCTGACTGGAGTTAGGTGGTATCTCAGTGTGGTTTTGATTTGCATCTCCCTGATGATTAGTGAGGTTGAGCATTTCTTCATGTGTTTGTTGGCTGCTCGGATGTCATCTTTTGTGAAGTGTCTGTTTATATCTTTTGCCCATTTTATAATGGGGTTGTTTGTTTTTTTCTTTTCAGCATGTTTGAGTTCTTTGTAGATCCAGGATGTTAAGCCTTTGTCAGACCTGGAGTTGGCAAATCCTTCTGCGAGTGTCCGCTGTGACTTTCCCTTGTTGTCTACAAGTTTGGGAGTCAGTGCCGAGGTTCTTGTGTCTGTGACCCATGGGACCGCCAGGGATGGTGGACGCTTCCTGCATGAGAACAAGCTGTGCAAAGCAATTCCCTGAGTGGGAACCGAACCCTAGTCACAACAACAAGAGCCCTGAATGCCAGTCACTTCCCCACCGAGGACCTGCAACAGCGTGCTTTTTCACCACTCTTAGGCTGGAAGGCACACTTTCCCTTAGCTCTTAGGAAGACATGAACTTCATGGAGGTCTCTCTCGCTCCAGAAGTGGTCTCATGAAGCCCTTTCCCACCCACATTCTTCCACAGACCCCGCAAGCCACGCACCCTGCGCTCTGTGGGGCCCATCAAGACGGCAAGTCCCTCCTCCACCTCCTCGTCTTGGCCAC
>NW_007082558.1:0-308 GCF_000164805.1 Carlito syrichta
AGCCTGGCTGAGATTTTTCAAAAATAAAAGCAGTACTATCATTTAATCCAGCAATCACACTACTGGGTGTCTACACAAATGCAAATATATTATATCACAAAAGAAACACTCACTATTACATTTTCTGGTGCATTATGCACAGTATCAGAGATATGGAATATATCTGTGTCCATTGTTGGGAGCCAACATCTATAGCTACATGGCTGAGACCTGTAAAGGCCCATCTGGAAGATCACCTCTGACATAGTATATCAGTTATACCTATAATATTGGTGTGTGATTAGTGACCAGTGTGCATACATGGCAGT
>NW_007082559.1:0-300 GCF_000164805.1 Carlito syrichta
TGAAATAGCTTCAGTAGGATTGGAATCAGTTCCTCCTTAAATGTCTTTTAGAATTCTGCTGGAAAGCCACCTGGTCCAGGGCTTTTTTTTGTAGGTAGTTTTCTTATTACATAGTCAGTTTTCCTTGATTGGTATTGGTCTATTTAGGGTCTTAATTTCTTGTTTCAATCTAGGTTGGTTGTGTGATGACAGAAAGTCCTTCATTTCCTTGAGGTTTTCAAGTTTGTTTCCATACAAGTATACATAGTAGTCTCTGATGATTTTTTTGTATTTCTTCAGGGTCAGATGTGACTTCATCAT
>NW_007082560.1:0-334 GCF_000164805.1 Carlito syrichta
TGATTATATCATTAGATGCAGAAAAAGTTTTTGATAAAATCCAGCACCCCTTCTTGATAAAAACCCTTGAACACCTGGGCATACAGGGAACATACCTCAAAATAGTAAAAGCCATTTATGAGAAACCCACAGCCAGCATACTCCTAAACAGACAAAAATTGGAACCAGTTCCCCTGAAAACTGGAACAAGACAAGGATGCCCACTTTCACCCCTCCTGTTGAATATAGTATTGGAAGTCCTGGCTAGAGCGATCAGAGAAGAGAAGGCAATCAGGGGTACCCAAATAGGAAAAGAGGAAGTCAAATTATCTCTCTTTGCAGATGACATGATCGT
>NW_007082561.1:0-315 GCF_000164805.1 Carlito syrichta
AGTTTGTTTCCATACAAGTGTACGTAGTAGTCTCTAATAATCTTTTGTATTTCTTCAGGGTCAGATGTGACTTTATCTTTTGTGTTTCTATTGTGCTTATTTGGTTTTTTTCTCATTTTTTCTTGGTCAGTCTACTAGGGAACCATTGATCTTGTTTATCCTTTAGAAGGCCAGCTTTTTGTTTCATTGATTTTTTTGTATTAACTTTATATCTTCTATGTCCTGGATTTGGGCTTTTATTTGGTGATCTGGATTCTTCTGCTGAAATTAGGGTTTTTGTTGTCTTGCTTTTCCAGCTTCTTTAGGTGGCTTGTT
>NW_007082562.1:0-352 GCF_000164805.1 Carlito syrichta
CATCAAAAGAGGATTGGATTAAAAAAATGTGGTACATATACACAATGGAATACTACGCAGTCATAAAAAGGAACAAAATCATGAATTTTGCAGCAACCTAGATGGAACTAGAGTCCATAATACTGAGTGACCTCTCACAGAAACAAAGATTTGAGTATCATATGTTCTCACTCATATAATGGACCTTCAACATCCAATGTAATACTATAAGAAAATGACTGACAATGGTGGGAAACTATGGGGGGGCGGGGAGGGAAACGGAATCAATGGCAGCAAATATCTGTCTGGGGACGGGAAACACCTCTTATCAACAGGGTGCCTGAATGAAACATACTTGTATACCTAACCCTTA
>NW_007082563.1:0-355 GCF_000164805.1 Carlito syrichta
CTGAATGGAATGGAATGGAATGGAACGGAATGGAATGGATAGTAACGGAATGGAATGGAAAAGATAGAAACGGATTGAAAGGAAATGTAATGCAATAGAATGGAGAGTAACAGAATGAAATGGAATGGAATGGATAGTAACAGGATGCCATGGAGTTATATGGAGAGTCATTGAATTAAATGGAATGGACTGGAATGGAATGGAGAGCAACGGAATGGAATGGAATGCAATGGAATGAAATCGAGTGGAATGGAGAATAATGGAAGGGAATGTAATGGAATGGAGGGTAATGGAATGGAATGGAATGGAATGGAGAGCAACGGAATGGAATGGAATGCAATGGAATGAAATCGAG
>NW_007082564.1:0-319 GCF_000164805.1 Carlito syrichta
CTCTTTGCAGATGATATGATTGTGTACCTTCAAAACCCAAGAGAATCTGTCAAAAACCTCTTTATATGGATAAAGGCCTTTGGCAAAGTCCTAGGATACAAAATAAATGTACAAAAGACAATAGCATTTTTCTACACCAATAAGAAACAAACAGAAACCCAAATAAAAAACACAATTCCATTCACAATAGTCACAAAAAACAATGAAATACCTTGGCATCTTCCTAACCAGAGACGTGAAAGACCATTACAAGGAAAACTACAAAACACTGCTCAAAGAAATCAAAGTTGACACAAACAAGTGGGAAAATATCCCATGC
>NW_007082565.1:0-315 GCF_000164805.1 Carlito syrichta
CTTGAATCCGCGGGCTCAGGCAATCCACTCACCTCAGCCTCCCAAAGGCGTGGGATTACAGGCTGAGCCACCGAGCCCGGCTGTTATTTTTTATTTTTTTATTTTTTTTTGAGTTGGAGTCTCACTCCGTCACCCAGACTGGAGTGCAGTGGCCACTCCTGGTCACCGCAGTCTCAACCCACTGGGCTCCGGCGATCCTTCCGCCTCAGCCTTCCGAGTAGCCGGAATTACAGGTGCGTGTTACCACGCCCGGCTGATTTTTTGATTTATTGTAGAGATGAGGTCTTGCCAAGTTGCCCAGGAGGGTCTTGAACC
>NW_007082566.1:0-755 GCF_000164805.1 Carlito syrichta
CGTCCAGAATAGCCAGAACAATCCTCAGCAAAAAAAAAACAAAGCAGGTGGTATCACATTACCAGACTTCAAACTTTACTATAAAGCAGCAATCATCAAAACAGCTTGGTATTGGTATAGGAACAGGCATATAGATCAATGGAATAGAATTGAGATTCCAGAAGCAAAACCTCAATTTCTCAACCAACTCATCTTCAACAAAGACTCCACCACCTACCACTGGGGAGAGGAGAACGTATTCAGTAAATGGTGCTGGGAAAACTGGCTGACCACATGCAGAAGATTGAAACAAGACCCCTATCTATCCCCATGCACAAAGGTTAATTCCAAATGGATCAGAGACCTAAATGTAAAACCTCAAACCATAAGAACCTTAGAAAATGAAGGAAATACCCTCATGGAAATCGGAACTGGCATCCAATTCCTGAACAAAACCCAAAACCCACAGCTCATAAGAGAGAAGATAGACAAGTGGGACCTTATTAAACTGACAAGCTTCTGCAAAACCAAAGAAACCATCAAGAGAGCAGGGAGACAGCCTACAGACTGGGAAAAAAATATTTGCCAACACCAGTTCTGACAAAGGCTTAACATCCTGGATCTATAAGGACTCAAGCGTGCTGAAAAGAAAATAACAAACAACCCCATTATAAAATGGGAAAAGATATGAACAGACAGTTCACAAAGGAAGACACTGGAGCAGCCAACAAACACATGAAGAAATGCTCAACCTCACTAATCATCAGGGAGATGCA
>NW_007082567.1:0-313 GCF_000164805.1 Carlito syrichta
CTTTAGCAGAAAAAGCCACCACTGATAATCTTCCACCCCAGATGGTCAATAGCAGAAGGGGTACACAACCCCCTTCCCAGGTTTGTTTCCAATGCCGTCAAAATGAGCATATGGCCAAAGACTGTCAAGTTCTGCCCACCAGCAAAATCCTGTCCCAAATGCAAACAGCATGGACATTGGGCTCATGATTGCCTCGTTCGCCTAGCCAGAGGACAGCACATGGCCCAGAGGCTTGCTGCAATTAAGGGACATCAGGCATCTTACATGATATCAAAAGGGGATCTCTTGGGCTTGTTCCAGTCAGATTGACTCA
>NW_007082568.1:0-353 GCF_000164805.1 Carlito syrichta
AGACCAATAACAATCAAGGAAAATGACTATGTAATAAGAAAACTACCTACAAAAAAAGCGTCCTCGGCCAGATGTCTTTCCAGCAGAATTCTACAAGACATTTAAGAAGGAGCTGATTCCAATCCTACTGAAGGTATTTCAGTTGACTGAGAAAGATGGAACCCTCCTCAAATCATTTTATGAAGCTAGCATCACATTGATACCCAAGCCAGGTAAAGATCCAACAAAGATAACTCCAGGTCAATATCTTTGATGAACATAGATGCTAAAATTCTCAGCAAGACCCTAACAAACCAGATTCAACAACACATCTCAAAAATCATCCATCATGACCAAGTAGGCTTCATTCCTGG
>NW_007082569.1:0-360 GCF_000164805.1 Carlito syrichta
CCGGGCGTGGTGGCGTGCATCTGTAG
The DNA here is from genome assembly GCF_000164805.1 of Carlito syrichta. Taxonomy (NCBI): domain Eukaryota; kingdom Metazoa; phylum Chordata; class Mammalia; order Primates; family Tarsiidae; genus Carlito; species Carlito syrichta. The sequence continues at coordinate 27 of NW_007082569.1, forward strand.
TTCCAGCTACTTGGAAGGCTGAGGTGGAAGGATCACCTGAGCCCAGCAGGTTGAGGCTGTGGTGACTGGGAGCATGCCATTGTACTCCAGCCTGGATGAGAGTGAGACTCCAATTCAAAAAAAAGGGGGTAGCCGGGCTCGGTGGCTCAGCCTGTAATCCTGCACCTTTGGGAGGCTGAGGTGAGTGGATTGCCAGAACCCGTGGGTTCGAGACTCGCCTGAGCAGCGAGACCTCATCTCTATAACAAATTAAAAAGTCAGCCGGGCGTGGTAGCGCGCGTCTGTAATTCCAGCTACTTGGAAGGCTGAGGCGGAAGGATCGCCGGAGCCCAGC
>NW_007082570.1:0-355 GCF_000164805.1 Carlito syrichta
TTGTGTTTGAATTTTTGCATCATTGATTAGATAAGGGAAGTTTTCTTGAATAATCTCATGGAGGGTTTGTTCTAGTGTGGTTTTTGTCTCTCTCTCTACCTCAGGAAGGCCAATTACTCTTAGGTTCAGTCTCTTGAAGCAATCGCTCATCTCTTGAAGGTTTTGTTGTGTCTTTTTGAGCTTATTTTCTGTGTTTTTAGAGTTTGGGTCAGTTCTATATTTTGGTTCTCAAGCTCTGAGATTCTTTCTTCTGCTTGAGTAATTCTGCTTTCCGTGCTTATCAGTTTGTTATTTATTTCATTCACAGTATTCTTTATTACTGTTATCTCAGATATCAGCTCCTTTCTAGTTTCTT
>NW_007082571.1:0-630 GCF_000164805.1 Carlito syrichta
AAACTGAAAAGTCAGTCTGTCAGTCTGAATATAGAGCTTTCTTTTATTCAGATCAGAAAGACTGCAGGTTTCTATGAAATATGTTTATCTATCTATAATTTTAAAGTAAGTGCAATTTTATAAATGAGTTATTCCTAACTTCAGGATAAAAAATGATCACCTGAAGGGTTTATTACTATAGATATATATGAAGGCCTCACCTACAGATGTTTTGACACAGTGTATCCTTAGTAATACCCACGGTGCAATTTACTTGGCATCCCATTTTATTCCAAAGCAGAACATATAATGCACACACTTTGGCAGACAGAAGTGCATGTTACATTTTCATTTCATGGCACCTGGTTTCTTGTAGTGCAAATCAAGAAGTGATCTATCATATTTTCCTGAACTAATGACAAAGTAAATATAATACTTTAGAATTTGCATAAATCTTGGAGATTTTTTTCATTTGTCATATATACAGAGACTGAATCTTGAAGAAACTAATTTGTCACAGAAATTAAATAGGGTGAGAATTTAAGTTTCATGTTTTTGTGTGGGCTCTTTATTCTAAAGCACAGTGGATTAGAGTTACATTTTTCAGCCTCTAAGTTTTATCTTACTGAAAAAAATAAAAACAATTACAAA
>NW_007082572.1:0-326 GCF_000164805.1 Carlito syrichta
AAAATCAACAAAACAAAAAGCTGGTTCTTTGAAAGGATAAACAAGATTGATGGACCCCTAGCTAGACTGACCAAGAAAAAGAGAGAAAAAGCCCAAGCAAGCACAATCAGAGATGCAAAAGATCAAGTCACAACTGACCCTGAAGAAATACAAAAGATTATCAGAGCTACTGTGTATACTTGTATGGAAACAAACTTGAAAACCTAAAGGAAATAGAGAACTTCTTGACATTATACAACCTCCTCAGGTTGAAATAAGAAGAAATCAAGACCCTAAATAGACCAATAACAATCCAGGAAATTGACTCTGTCATAAGAAAACTACCT
>NW_007082573.1:0-343 GCF_000164805.1 Carlito syrichta
CTTTACTATAAAGCTACAATAATCAAAACAACTTGGTATTGGTACAGGAACAGGTATATATATAGATCAATGGAATAGAATTGAGATTCCAGAAGCAAAACCTCAATTTCTCAACCAACTCATCTTCGACAAAGCCTCCACCAACTGCCACTGGGGAGAGAAGAACCTATTCAGTAAATGGTCCTAGGAAACTGACTGACCACACGCAGAAGATTGAAACAGGACCCCTATCTATCCCCATACACAAACATTAACTCTAAATGGATTAGAGACCTAAATGTAAAACCTCAAACTATAAGAACCTTAGAAAATGAAGGACATACCCTCATGGAAATTGGAACTG
>NW_007082574.1:0-307 GCF_000164805.1 Carlito syrichta
GCCAAAGTCCTTTATCAGTGTAAGGAGGTTTTTGACAGATTCTCTTGGGTTTTCAAGGTACACAATCATGTCATCTGCAAAGAGATGTAACTTGACTTCCTCTTTTCCTATTTGGATACCCCCGATTACCTTCTCTTCTCTGATTGCTCTAGCCAGGACTTTTAATACTATATTGAACAGGAGGGGTGAGAGTGGGCATCCCTGCCTCATTCCAGTTTTCAGGGGAAATGGTTCCAATTTTTGTCCATTTAGGAGTATGCTGGCTGTGGATTTCTCGTAGATGACTTTTACTATTTTGAGGTATGTT
>NW_007082575.1:0-322 GCF_000164805.1 Carlito syrichta
TTCCAAGTAGCTGGGACTACAGGCGCGCGCTACCACGCCCGGCTAATTTTTGATTTGTTGTAGAGATGAGGTCTCGCCAAGTTGCCCAGGGGGGTCACGAACCCGTGGGCTCAGGTAATCCACTCACCTTGGCCTCCCAAAGTGCTGGGATTACAGGCTGAGCCACCGAGCCCAGCCTTTCTTAAACATTTGATGTTAATTTTGGTTCTCAGTATAATTATAAATTTATGTAAAAATAATTCTTTTAAGCCGGGCTCGGTGGCTCAGCCTTTAATCCCACGTTTTGGGAGGCTGAGGGGAGTGGATTGCCTGAACCCGCGGG
>NW_007082576.1:0-393 GCF_000164805.1 Carlito syrichta
CTTTGAAGATAGGGCTCCAAGCTCTCCTAGCCTGCAGGGTTTCTGCAGACAAATCTGCTGTTATTCTCATTGGTCATCCATGGTAGGTGATCTGGCCTTTTTCTCTTGCTGCCTTTAGGATTTTTTCTGTTATGCCTACTTTGTTTAGGCGAATTATTATGTGTCTAGGAGTTGATCTTCTCATTTGTTGTCTTGCAGGGGTTCTCTGAATTGCTTGTATTTGAATTTTTGCATCGCTGATTAGATAAGGGAAGTTTTCTTGAATGATCTCATGGAAAGTTTGTTCCAGTATGGTTTCTGTCTCTCTTTCTGCCTCAGGAAGGCCAATTACTCTTAGGTTCTGTCTCTTGAAGTAATCGCTCATCTCTTGAAGGTTTTGTTCTATCTTTTTGA
>NW_007082577.1:0-308 GCF_000164805.1 Carlito syrichta
TGAAGTCACATCTGACCCCGAAGAAATACAAAAGATCATTAGAGACTACTATGTACACTTCTATGGAAACAAACTTGAAAACCTTAAGGAAATGGAGGAATTTCTGTCTTCACACAACCTGCCTAGGTTGAAACAAGAAGAAATTGAGACCCTATATAGACCAATAATAATCAAGGAAATTGACTATGTAATAAGAAAACTACCTACAAAAAAAAAGGTCCTAGACCAGATGGCTTTCCAGCAGAATTCTACAAGACATTTAAAGAGGAGCTGATACCAATTCTACTGAAGGTATTCCAGGCGATTGA
>NW_007082578.1:0-346 GCF_000164805.1 Carlito syrichta
AAAAAGATGGAACTCTCCCCAAATCATTTTACGAAGCCAACATCACATTTATACCCAAGCAGGTAAAGATCCAACAAAGAAAGAGAACCACAGGCCAATATCTTTGATGAACACACATGCTAAAATTCTCAACAAGATCCTAGCAAACCTGATTCAGTGATACATCTCAAAAATTATCCATCATGACCAAGTAGGCTTCATCCCTGGGACTCAAGCCCAGTTTAACATTCATAAACCATAAATGTAATTAAATACATCAACATATGTAAAACAAAAACCACATGATTATATTATTAGATGCAGAAAAAGTTTTTGATAAAATCCAGCACCCCTTCTTGATAAAAAC
>NW_007082579.1:0-320 GCF_000164805.1 Carlito syrichta
CAGCTGGGTTTGGTGGCACATGCCTGTAGTTCCAGCTACTTGGAAGGCTGAGGCGGAAGGATCGCTTAGGCCCAGCAGGTTGAGACTGCGGTGGCTGTGAGCGTGCCACTGCACTCCAGCCTGGGTGACAGAGTGAGACTACAACTCAAAACAACAAAATAAAATAAAAGGCTTTCCACGCCAGGCACGGTATCTCATGCCTATAATCCCAGCACTTTGGGAAACCAAGGTGAGAGGATTGCCTGAGCCCACGGGTTCAAGACCAGCCTGGGCAACATGGCGAGACCTCACCTCTACAATAAATCAAAAAATTAGCTGGG
>NW_007082580.1:0-308 GCF_000164805.1 Carlito syrichta
GAGGACTTTCTGTCATCACACAGCCTGCCTAGGTTGAAACAAGAAGAAATTGAGACCCTAAATAGACCAATAACAATCAAGGAAATTGACTACATGATGAGAAACTACTTACAAAAAAAATAAAAGCCCTGGACCAGATGGCTTTCCAGTAGAATTCTACAAGACATTTAAGGAGGAGCTTATACCTATCCTACTGAAGGTATTCCAGGCAATTGAGAAAGATGGAACTCTCCCCAAATCATTTTACAAAGCTAACATCACATTGATACCCAAGCCAGGAAAAGATCCAACAAAGAAAGAGAACTACA
>NW_007082581.1:0-346 GCF_000164805.1 Carlito syrichta
TGGACCAGATGGCTTTCCAGCAGAATTCTATAAGACATTTAAGGAGGAACTGATACCAATTCTACTGAAAGTATTCCAAGTGATGGAGAAAGATGGAATTCTCCCCAAAGCATTTTATGAAACTAACATCACATTGATAGCCAAGCCTGGTAAAGACACAGCAAAGAAAGAACTACAGGTCAATATCATTGATGAACATAGATGCTAAAATTCTCAACAAGATCCTAGCAAACCGAATTCAACAAGACATCTCAAAAATCATCCATCATGACCAAGTAGGCTTCATCCCTGGGACGCAAGACTGGTTCAACATTCGTAAAACCATAAATGTAATTAAATACATCAA
>NW_007082582.1:0-303 GCF_000164805.1 Carlito syrichta
TTTTAAGCTTTTTTTTTTTTTTTTTGAGTCAGTCTCATTCTGTCACCCAGGCTGGAGTGCAGTGGCACGCTCACGGCCACCGCAGCCTCGACCTTCTGGGCTCAGGCCATCCTTCTGCTTTAGGCTTCCAAGTAGTTGGAACTACAGGCATGCGCTATAATGCCTGGCTAATTTTTCTTGATTTATTGTAGAGAAGAGGTCTTGCCAAGTTGCCTAGGCTGGTCTGGAACTCATAGGCTCAGGCAATCCTCTCACCTCCTCCTCCCCAAGTGTTGGGATTACAGGCTTGAGCCACCATGCTCG
>NW_007082583.1:0-305 GCF_000164805.1 Carlito syrichta
TTTATTATAAAATTGTGAGGTACAGTTAAGGGTTAGGTATACAAATGTGCATCGTTCAGGTACCCTTGTTGATAAGGGGTGTCTCCCCATCCCCAGACAGATATTGACTACCGATAGTCCCACCTCCCTTCTCCTCCCTGCCCCCCCATAGTTTCCCACCACTGTCAGTCCTTTTTTTATAGTATTACAGTAGATGTTCAAGGTCCACTATATAAGTGAGAACATGTGATACTCAGATCTTTGTCTCTGTGAGAGATCACTCAGTATTATAGACTGTAGTTCCATCCAGGTTGCTGTGAAATTCA
>NW_007082584.1:0-380 GCF_000164805.1 Carlito syrichta
GCTGACTTCCCAGCTGGCTAGCTAGGTAGCAAGCTAGTTATTTAAGCTGGCTAGCCAGCTCGCTATAAAGTTAAGTCAACTAGTTAATTCAGCTGACTTCCCAGCTAGCTAGCTAGGTAGCTAGCTAGTTAAGTCAACTGACTAGCCAGCTGACTATCTGGTTAAGTCAGCTTTTTAATTCAACTGGCCAGCCAGCACACTAACTACTTAAGTCAGCTAGTTAAGTCAGCTGGCCAGCCAGCTGGCTAGCAGGATAAGTAAGTTAGTTAAGTCAGCTGCCCATCCAGCTGGCTAGCTAGATAGTTAGCTATTTAAGTCAACTAGTTAAGTCATCTGGCTAGCTAGGTAGCTAGCTATTTAAGTCATTTAGTTAAATCAGC
>NW_007082585.1:0-445 GCF_000164805.1 Carlito syrichta
ACCACAAAGGGGCACAGTCAGGACCCCGCACCCACCCGCGCTCTCTCGCTCAGACCCGCAGGCCGGGGTTCTGAGCCCTGAGAAGCCCCTGGCCGCCCATCACCCGAGCCTGGGCCCTGGGCACGCTGGGGGAGCAGGTGGCGCCTGGGAGGCCTGGGCAGGCCAGCTCACGGGCTCTGCAGTCACAGAGGGCCTCCTGGAGAGGGGCCTCCGCTGGGCCTGCGCGTGAGACTTGCCCTTGGCGTGCGGACGCCTGCCCAGGTGGCCCGCCGGGCCGGACATGGCCCTGGGGCCTCCCGACAGTGACAGCGGAGGGTCCAGGACTCCGTGGACAGCCTCCCCTCCCCGGCGCCCCAGCTCCCGCCCCAGCGCAGGCTGGGGGCTGCGCGCGTCTCGCGTCCTGCCCCGGAAGGCTCCTCGCCAGTCTCTGCGGGCGGGCCCTGTG
>NW_007082585.1:1027-6582 GCF_000164805.1 Carlito syrichta
CCTTCCCCCCTCCCCTCTCTCCCCCCCAGTCCCTAAGCCAGCCCCTCTTGCGTGGGTGACCCTGGGACCCGGCTCTGGGGGTCTGAGCCAGCCTTGCATCTCAGAATGGAACCCAAGCAGGAGGACAAAGGGGCTACAGCACCGGGTGTGTTGTTTCATCTTTTATTTTTTGGTTTTTTTTGTGGGAGACTCCCGGCCACCGCAGCCTCGCCCTGCTGGGCTCCGCCATCCTCCCGCCTCAGCCTTCCAAGCAGCCGGAACTACAGGCGCGCGTTACCACACCTGGCTAGTTTTTTGATTTATTGTAGAGACGAGGTCTCACCAAGTTGCCCAGGCGGGTCTTGAACTTGCGGGCTCAGGCAGTCCACTGGCCTCGGCCTCCCAAAGTGCTGGGATGACAGGCTGAGCCACCTAGCCTGGCCAATTTTTTAAACACAGGATCTGACTGTCACCCAGGCTGGAGTACAGTGGTGCAACCACAGCTCACCGCAGCCTCAACCTGCTGGGCTCAGGAAATCCTCCCGCCTCAACCTTCCAAGTAGCCAGAACTACAGGCGCGTGCCACCACGCCCGGCTAATTTTTTGATTTCCTGTCGAGACGAGGTCTCGCCAAGCTGCCCAGGCTGGTCTTGAACCCTGGGCTCAGGCAGTCCTCCCACCTCAGCCTCCAAGGTGCTGGGATGACAGGCTGAGCCACGCTCCTGGCCACGCCGCGCACATCCTACGGGCCTTGGCAGGAAAGCCCTTCCCAGAGCACAGAGGCCAGACTCAAAGGACAAGCACGAGGCCTGAGACTGCGTCCCCCACGCACCCCTCCCCGCCAGCCACAGCCTCAGCCTCGCACCCGCGCCCGGCCTCAGTGGGGCTGACGTCCCTCCAAGCCCGCAGTGACTCACCCCAGCCGCCTCTCCCCAGAGGGCTCCCTGGCGAGGACAGCCGGGGGACCTCCCTCTGTGCCCCCACCCCCTTCCTCCAGCTTGAGCCTCTCTCCAGCCACCACCAGGGGCGCCAGAACCCCACCAGCACCCCTTTGCCTCGGCTCAACCTCAAGTCGAAGCACCCTAAGGCCGGGGCGGTGGCTCACACCTGTCAGCCCAACGACTGGGCAGGAGATCGCCTGGGTCAGGTGTTCGAGACCACCCTGGGCAACACAGTGCGGCAACAGAATGAGATCCTGTCTCTAAGAAAAGTTTAAAAGTTAAAATTAAAAATCCCTGGCCTAAGCTGGGATCGGTGGCTCAGCCTGTAATCCCGCGCCTTTGGGAGGCTGAGGTGAGTGGACTGCCTGAGCCCGCGGGTTCGAGACCCGCCTGGGCAGCGAGACCTCATCTCTACAATAAATCAAAAAAATCAGCCGGGCGTGGTAGCGCATACCTGTAATTCTGGCTACTCAGAAGGCTGAGGCGGAAGGATCGCCGGAGCCCAGCCGGTCGAGGCTGTGGTGGACAGGAGCGGCCACTGTACTCCAGTCTGGGCGACAGAGTGAGACTCCAACTCAAAAAAAAAAAAAATGAATTTCAAGAAAGAAGAAATGGAAAATTTGCATTTAAAGACCTATCAACGAATCATGATGTACAAACTTTATTTGGATTCTGACTTAAAGTGTTAAAATACACTACAAGCTTGCCTGAGTTCGTGGGTTTGAGACCCGCCTGGGGAACTTGGCGAGACCTCATCTCTACAATAAATCAAAAAACTAGCCAGGTGTGGTAGCGCGTGTCTGTAGTTCCAGCTACCTGGAAGGCTGAGGCGGAAGGATTGCTGGAGCCCAGCAGGCAAGGCTGCGGTGGCTGGAAGTGGCCACTGCACTCCAGTCTGGGTGACAGAGTAAGACTCCAACACACACACAAAAAAAGTATACTACAAGCTGGGCACAGTGGCTCACGCCTGTCATCCCAGCACCTAGGGAGGCCAAGGCTAGAGGACTGCCTGAGCCCAGGGATTCGAGACCAGCCTGAGCAAGTTGGTGAGAACTCATCTTTACGATAAATCAAAAAGTTAGCTGGGTGTGGTGGTGCATGCCTGTAGTTCCAGCTGCTTGGAAGGCTGAGGCGGAAGGATCGCCTGAGCTAAGCCCAGCAGGTTGAGGCTATGGTGGCCTTGAGTGTGCCACTGCACTCCAACCTGGGAGATTGACTCAAAAAAAAAAAAAGAGCCAGGCTCAGTGGCTCAGCCTGTCATCCCGCCCGCGCCTTTGGGAGGTTGAGGTGAGTGGACTGCCTGAGCCCGCAGGTCCAAGACCCGCCTGGGCAACTTGGCGAGACCTTGTCTCTACAATAAATCAAAATGAGCCGGGTGTGGTAGCGCGCACCTGTAGTCCCGACTCCTCAGAAGGCTGAGGCGGAAGGATCGCCGGAGCCCAGCAGGTCGAGGCTGCGGGGGCTGGGAGCGGCCACTGCACTCCGGTCTGGGCGACAGAGTGAGACTCCGACTCAAAACTAAATAAATAAATAAATAAATTTTTAAAAGACACCTGGTTGTGTCGTCTCTTGTGTTTATGAAAGGGGATTAGACATTTGTGGGATTGGGGGCCACCCGTCTCTCTGTGAACGGCTCAGAGCCTCTCCCCATCCGCGGCGCTGTCCGTCCTGTGCCGACGGCTGCCGGCGTGTGTCGCGCGCCCTTCCGGCGGACTGTCCTTCGCTGCCCCCACGGGCGGTCTCGCCCGAGAAGTCTCCGCCTTCGCGAGGCCTGCTCCGTCCGCCCCCACAGCGACGCACGCCCGTGCCTGGGTCCCCAGGGCCTTCCGGCCTGGTCACGGCACGCACACCCGCACCCGCGTGTCCTGCGCAGTTCGTGGGACTTGCATTTCCATCTCAGTCTCAGATCCGCGTGGACATTACCCCGGGGTGAAGGCCAGGCAGGGGCGTGTTCCACTCCTGCCCGGGCGCACGGTGTGGTTTGCCAGGGGCCCGTGTCACCGTCAGCCTCGGTCCAGTCCATCAGGGCCACGTGGCTTGGAAGAGGCGCCCAAGGGGAGCCCACGCGGGAGCCACGCCGCATCCCCAGGTCTGCAGGGTCCCACGGAGGCTTGCGTTCTCCGGGAGGCAGACAGTCAGGCCACAGAGAGACATGGAAAGCCCCCGCTGGCCAGGCCGTGGGAGCCACAGGTGCCCGGTCCCGAGACAGGAGGCACACACGTGCTGTGTCCTCTCTCGAAGGAGAACCCTCAGGGGAGAGGGGACCCACGGCGAACCCGGGGAACACACCACCCATGCCTCTGAACATACACACACCACACGCATGCACACCTCACACATGCCACACATGTACACGCACCACATGTGCACAATTATGGGCACACACGTACACACACCACGTACATACACACCTCACCCACACCTCACGCACAGCAAATATGTACACATACATACCACACGTGTGTACACATGCGCATGCAGGTTCACAATATACACGCGCCACATATATACACCCCACACAGACACACATGTGTACACACGCGCATGCACAGGCACACACGCCGCTCACACATCAGAACCAGGATTCCCCCAGGAGGGCCGCCCCCCGCACAGACAGAGGCCCGCCAGGTACAGAAACTCCGGGACGGTGGCACCCGCGCTCCTCAAAGGGCACCCAGGCTCCTGAAGAGAGAAAGGCGGAAGGCCCCGGGAGCCTGTCACCAGGCTCCAGCCTGGAGGGAGCGAAGAAGCCCAGCGTTCGGTCTGCGAGGGTCTTCCGGGCGAGATCACACGTGTGCAACTGACGCGTCGTCGCTGAAAACAAGACGTGAATTTTTAAAGCTCTCCCAGAATTAAAAGACCTGGAGCAACACAGCTGCAGACCCGGGCCTGGGCGGGCAGGGGCCACGTGGGGTCAGGCTGGTCCGGCACAGCCTGGCCGGGGAGATGGGGGCATCCTGGCTCTGAGGCCCCCGGGGAGGTCTGCGGGTGAAGAGCCCTCCTTGTGGGCGAGCCAGTGCCCCCAGCCCCTCCGCCTCTGTCCCTCCCGCAGGCCTGGCCACGCTTGTGCCTTGTCCTTTTGCCCTCGGGGTTTTGACACGGGATGTTCTGTGTGGGAAACTGCAACACCGTAATTGTGTCGAGTTTTGCCTGTGAGCCACGCCTCACCCTGCGAGAGGCCCCCTCGGGCTGTGGTGGGCTTCCATGCCCTCCTTGCAAAGTTCCTGGGAGCCCTGGGGGCAGCCCTCCAGTCACGGGGCCCCCCTTGTCTGCGGGGCCCATGGAGCCAGCCTCCGCTCAGAGGCTGGAAAGGGAGGCCAGGCAAGGCCTGGCCCCCTTTGCCTCGCTGTCCGGCTTTCCCGGAGACTCGGGCTGCAGGGGCCGGGGACTCCAGGCCTGCCGTCCCCCCCCTGCCCGAGGCTCACGACCTGCCAGCCGTCTTGTGAAGTACGGATGCCGTGTACAGCAGGGACGGTGTGGGCCATGCCCGGCGTGCCGACAGAGCCCGGGGCTGCCTGCCTGCCGACTCCACCCTGCAGGTTCTGGGGCCCGAGACCTCAGACCCGCCCAAGCGTGGGGAGCAGAGGTGCAGTCCAAGGCAGGCCCAGGCCGTGACCCACGCGCCCTGCTTCTTAGCTTCCCCCCAGTGCGCTTCCCTGAGGTGCCCAGAGGCGGTTCCGCCTCCTGAAGCCGCCCGGGGAGTGGGAGAAAGGGTCAGCCCGGCTGCCGAGCGGGGGCCGGCTGGGCAGGGAGGCAGACTGGGGCCCCTCGCCACGCCCGCAAGCCCGGGCCGGTGGGATGTGGCCGTCGTGCCGTGCCGGGAGGCCCTGGGGTCTGGCCACGGCCAAGGGCGGATGCGGGGAGGTTACACGGACGGGGCTGAGTCCAGGGCCCGCAGGGCTGGCCAGTGCGGGGGCCAGTGGGCCCCGAGGCCGGCTCGGGCAGGGAGGGGCCGGAGAGGGGAGGCCGAGCGGGAGGCCAAGGGGTCCTGTGTGCCCCCAGCCGCCCCCAGCCCACGCAGATTTGGGCCCACAGCAGGCCGTGGGTTCCACGGCTACCTGCAGGCTCGCCCCGGGCCGCTGCAAAGTCAAGACCGAGGCCGGGCAGAAGGGGCAGCCAGGGGGCAGGCGGCAGGAGAGACAGAGACAGAAGGCGCAGAGAGGGACGGAGATGGAGAGAGATGGAGACAGAGACGGGGAGAGACGGAGAGGGAGAGATGGAGAGCAGCGGAGGCAGGGAGAGATGAAGGAGAGAGACAGAGACAGGGAGAGACAAAGGAGAGAGAGACGGGGAGAGACGAAGAGAGAGACAGAGATGGGGAAAGACGGAGGAGAGAGAGACGGGGAGAGACGGAGAGAGAGACAGAGATGAGAGACGAAGGAGAGAGACAGAGACGGGGAGAGACAGAGGAGACAGAGACGGGGAGAGACGAAGAGAGAGACAGAGACGGGGAGAGACAGAGGAGAGAGACAGAGACGGGGAGAGACGGAGGAGAGACTGGACTGAGGGAAAGAAAAGCAGGACCTGTGCCCTTCTGGCTGGGAGCAGACAGGGAGGCGGGTGCAAGTCTCGAGGCCAACAGGGAGGACCCAGCCAAGAGGCACCGAGGGTCGTGAGTCTGCACAGGCCCGCCCG
>NW_007082585.1:6815-11397 GCF_000164805.1 Carlito syrichta
AGGACGCTGCCTGAGTGGGCAGAGCAGTGAGAAGGCAGAGGCTGCACTTGGCTCCCCTGGAGGCGGTGAGCACCACGGAGCCGGGGCGCCAGCCCCCGGGCCCCAGCCCCTCCCGCACCCACCTCTGAGCCTCTCAGGCCCCTCCCTCTTCCGTTCCAGGACAAATGCTGAGATGCGGTTTATGACTCTTCTCAAGGGCCTCCTCTTCCAGGAAGCCCTCAGGAAGGGTCGGTCCCCAGCCCGGCTCCCCCAACCCGAAAGCCAGTGTGAAGGCCCCCGCTGAGTTAAGTCACGTTTCAGCAAACACCACAGCGCCTCGCACAGCGGCTCACCACGCCCGAGATTTGCCTGCCGGGCAGAGGCCCCACCTGCCATCCGGCCTGAGCGTCCAAACCCGAGGCAGGAATGGGCTGGGCAGGGAGGGGCCGTTTGCATAGAGGCACCAGCCCGGCCTGGCGGGGGGACCGCTTCCTCCTGTCCCCGGCAGAGCAGAGGGACCACCGGGCCGCCGGGTGCTGCGGCCATGGAGCGGCTCCGCGGGCTCTTCCAGCACTTGCAGTCCAGCTCGGAGGCGGCGACCAACGGGCTCTGCCTGCTGCTGGTCGCGGGCACCGCCAAGCTTTACGCCTCCGTGGACGTCAGCTGCCCGTGCCTGGCGCGCTACAACGCTCTCTACGGCCTGGGGCTGCTGCTGGCGCCACCGCTTGCCCTGTTCCTCTGCGGCCTCCTGGCCAACCAGCAGGCCCTGGTCGCCGTGGAGGAGTGGTGCCGGCCCGCAGGGCGCCGCAGGAAGGACCCAGGCGTCATCAGGTGCGCTGCGTCCCCCCACACCATGGGGTCCCATGGGCAGCGGCAGGCACCCCACCCCACCCCAGGGACACTGTCAGGGCCACAGGCGCCCGTGACACCCCAGCCCCACCCCGAGGACCTGTTGGACCCACCCACAGATACCCCTAGGGCACCCCAAGCCCCACCCCAGGGGCACTGTCGGGGCCACAGGCACGTCCAGGTCGCCCTGAGCCCACCCCTGGGGATCTGTCGGGCCCCCCACAGCACCATCAAGTGCCCCTACTGTCCCGAGCGGACTTAGCTTGGCTCCCACCCGCTGTGTCCACGTCTCTGTCTTGTTTCTTATCCCTCGCGTGGCCAGTGCTGTAAACACCAGGATGACACTGGTTCCCACGCCAGCTGGCCACTGGAATTTGCTGAAAATCACAGACAAAAGGCAGGTGAGCAGGAGGAAAGGCAGGACGTTTGTCTGTCGTGAACGCCAGGCCTGGGGAGACCATCCACGTGTGTGCTCAGGTCCGGCCAAGGGTGGACACCCTGTGGATACAGGATCAGACCAAAGGGTGTGCCTGGCTGTGTCTAGGTGGCCCATCCTCCAGATGCATCTGGGCCTCTCCAAACAGCCTCCTTCCTGGACCAGAGCTCTCGGAACGGGTCTCTGACCTGGTGTCAGGCAAGGCGGGGCAGGTCCCGTCTCTACGGCCAGGCTTCCCGGAGAGGCGGAAGTGAGAGTCCTGTTGGGTCAGGGCTGCTCGGGGAAGAAGGGACTCTGGGTTGAGGGCTGCCGGAGAAGAGGGATTCCAGCTTCTGTGGCCTCAAGGAGGACGGGAAGGCTGGAGGCAGGAGACAGCCTCCGTGGCGAGAGGAGCCGCCTCCGTGGCGGCTGCTGAGGCCTCGTTCCGGGGCATCATTTTCTAAGCCCCAACACTGCACCTGTCGTGCCAGCTCTGGAAAATAACAGCACATGCGTGACATGTACGGCAGATGTTTGCTGATTTGCTTAGAGGCCGCATCTGCACTGGAGGCTGCGAGGACAAGGTCGTCACCTGCGCACACAGCGTCCTCAGAGCCCCACCCACACGGGGCAGGAGCAGCCGGGGCTCCCACCCTCTGCCCGCCTGCCTGCTCCTCCCCGACTCAGGCAGAGAGTCCTCCAGCACTGAGTGTGGCCTCACGCCCCGCTGCCCTGAGGAGAGTGCTGGAGATTCCCCCACACCACGCTCGCCGCCACACAGCTCGGCCACTCACACGTGCACACACGTGCGTGCTCATCCTCTCCCACCCAACGCCACCCCTTGGTGCTCTGCACACAGCACATGAGAAGCAACACCTGCATCCTGTGCACATGCAGTCGCAGCCCTGTGCTCTGGGTTACAGGTGCCCGTGGTTCAGCCACGTGGGGGCCTCGCGCACGGGTGTCCTCTGGGTCCACTGGGGACGGCGCTTCTGGCTCCTGTGGCGAACACCCAGTCCCAAGCACCAGAGCCCAGCCAGAGGGCTCCCGGGGGGCCGAGGAGGTGCTGCCTCTGGGAAGACTCCCAGTAGGGCCTCTTGGTCCAGCCTCCCCAGAAGAGCATAATGTGAGCCAGCACCGAGGCCCAGTCCTTCTGGGGCTGCTCTGAGGGGGCGCATAGAGCACCCCAGAATTGCAGCCGGGGCCTGGGAAGCTGGGGGCTTCTCCGCCAGGCCCTCCCCCGCCCTCCTGGGGAGAACCCTGGCCCTCCTTCGCCCGCCCCTGCCCTGGGGACACCCCTTGCCCCAGCCGCTGCAGCTGATGGAACCACCCGGCGTCTCCCAGCCCTCCTGGAAGTCCCCACGCGTGTCCCCCGCAGCCGCCTGCCGCGCCTGGGCGCCCTGCCCTGACCCTCTCCCCGCAGGTACCTGTGCACATCCGTGCTGCAGAGGGCACTGGCTGCCCCGCTGGTCTGGGTGCTGCTAGCCCTGCTGGACGGGAAGTGCCTCGTGTGTGCCTTCAGCGGCTCCGTGGACCCCGAGAAGTTTCCCGACTTGGCCAACATGACCCCTGGCCAGATGCAACTCTTCCTGGCCAAGGTGCCCTGCAAGGAGGACAGGCTGGTCAGGGACAGTCCCACACGCAAGGCGGTGTCACGCTACCTGCGCTGCCTCTCTCAGGTGAGCAGGAGGCCCGGACTGCGACCCCGGCGGCGGGGCTGCCTCCTGGGCCTCGGTTTCTCCTGCAAAGTGAAGGAGGGTTTGGTCTTTTCCCGCGGGAGCGTTCCGCAGCTTGTCCCTCAAGGTGGCCCCTGTTCCGCGGCAGCGCCTGGAGGCGCAGCCGTCCAGGGCTGACTCTGACACAGCTGCAAGTCACCAGGCATGCAGGGCTCGCAAGGCGCTCTGTTTCCTGCCCCTCGGTGTGAAACACCCGCCTCGGAGGTGGCGAGAGCGCTGTGCGAGGCCCACGAGGGCGTCACCCCCAGGGCGACCGGCGTTCTCGCAGGCCACGCGGCTCCAGGAGGGCCTGATCCGCCCCAGGCCGCTCACACGTGCACACACGTGCGTGCTCGTCCTCTCCCACCCAGCTGGGCCCTGATGAGTCGGCGAGGCGGGGAGCGGGCGGGGGCCCGGCGGGGGTGCCCGCCCAGGACCGCGGCCGCTTCTCGGCCCGGCCTGGACACTGTTCCCGGCTCGGCATGTCCGGCAGTCACTCGCCCTTCAGGGCCCAGCCTAGGCGGCTCCGGCCCCCAAGCCACAAGCTGGGCTTGGTGTCCCTCCTCCGGACTCCCTCGCTGCGACCCCCACCCGGCCACTGCCCGCTTGACTGTTTCCTCCGCTGAGGTCCGAGGCCAGGAGAGCAAAGCCTGGCCCCAGTGCCTCCCGCAAAATGTAGCGCAGATGGGTGCCAGAGGGAGGGTGACAGAGGACTGGATAAAAAGACAAGAAGGTAGTGGGTGGGTGGGAGCATGGGTGGAGCAGATGGGTGGGTGGGTGGGGGGGTGGATGGAAGGAAGGATGGAGGGTGGAAGGATGGGTGGGGTGGATGGACGGGTGGGTGGGTGGGTGGATGGCTGGATGGACGGGGGATGGAAGGAAGGAAGCATGGAGGGCTGGGTGCATGGGCGAATGAGCAGATGGACAAATGGGCGAGTGGGTGGAAGGAAGGAAGGAAGGATAGGTGAGCGGGTGGGTGGACGCGTGGGTCGGCAGACAGGCGGGTGGGGGGATGGACGGGGGTGGAAGGAAGCAAGCGTGGTGGGACGGGTGGATGCATGCATGCGTGGATGAATGGACGGACAGACAGAGGGAAGGGAGGGCGGGCGGGAGAGAAAGAAGGATGGTGAGCGGACGGGCACACGGAGGGGTGGGTGGATGGAGGGAGGGAAGGAGGGACAGACGGCTGGGTGGGGTGGATGGCTGGGTGGGTGGTTGGACAGGTAGATGGCAGGAGGGCTGGGATGGACAAATCCCACGGTGGAGCGTGATGGATGGGAAGAGTGATGCCTGTCTAAGAGGACGGATGACGTAAAGATGGAGCGATGGGAGGGAGGCCGGACGGGAACATGATGGGTGCTTAGTCGGACGAGAGGAAGAATAGTTGTCTGGGTAGGAAGACGGACAGACGGACGGGTGGGTGGGTTGACGGATGGATTTTGGCTGGAGGGGCAGAGGGCTGGCTGGTGAACGGGTGCAGGGAATGAGGGCTGTTTGGGTGGATGGATGGATGATTGGCAGGAGGGGTAGAGATGGCTGACTGGGCGGGCGGATGGCTGGGTGGGCGGGCTGGTGAACGGATGGCCGGCCGGACGGGCAGAGGGATGACTGGGAGGTGGGTGGG
>NW_007082585.1:12337-13989 GCF_000164805.1 Carlito syrichta
GGGGGCCTCAGCCACCGCGCCCCTGCCGCAGCCTCGGGCACCCGGCTGTGCCTGCACAGCGACGTGTAGGGACGCGTGTCCACGCCACAGGCTGAAAAGAGGTCCTTCGGGCTGGGTCCGACAGTCATTTAGAAAAGACTTGAAGCATCGCCTAAGAATCTTCCCTCTGTCGCAGAGCCGGGCCAAGTGTTGACACAGCCCGATCTTACGCGTGCACGTTGTCCCTTCCGCCACCTCCTCTCCTAGCGTGGCCTTGCCCGACTGGTTTGAAGGCCAGCGCTATCCATCAAGATGCAGAGGGCAGCCCGCGGCCCGCAGCCCACAGGCGTGAGTGTGAAAGCCCGGCTTGGGCACCGCCCACCTCCCCTCCATCTGTGAATACAAGGACATCGGATGGTTGTAGACCAGGGCTCTGGGGGCAGGAGACTGTGACAATGATGTTTTAAACACTTTAAAGTTATTCCTTTAAATGTGGCGCCTTTCCCCTCCTCCCGAGTGTGGCAACTGTCGGCCCCTTCCCCTCAAAAAACCGTAAAGGACCACGTTGTGAATTCCAAAATGTTATCTGAAATGTCAGCGTGACCGGGAGGGAGACGGGTCATGCGTCTGAAAATGTTGCCACAGATCTTGAGTCGTGCTGAAACTGCACGTGGGCTTCGAACCTGGGGTGGGTGAAGGGCTATGAATCTGGGCTGCAAATCCTGGAACACCTGTGTGTTGCTTTGAGCGGGTGTTTTGGTAACAATGCCAACCTGTCTCCCCGTGACCCGGTTGTAGGATACATTAAACTCGTTTTCTGCCAGCTTCTGCCTCTTGTCTTTGGCCGCGAGGGAAGCAGCTGATTCCTTGGGTCAGACCCTAAAATCGGGATGTGCTGTGTTCCCATGGGACGTGCCGCGCTGACTGGGGCTTGGGGGCTGTCCAGGCCGTGGGGACCCCGTGGAGGCAGCTCACCCACACCAGCCTCCTGAAGAGCCTGGTCTCTGCCCGGTTCTGGGCGTGGCCTCCAGTGTCCTTCACACCCGCTCACAGGGACTGATTCACCCGGCCCTTGTACGCACAGCCTCCCTGTTAGTGCGTCTGGCACTGGGTCTGCAGTCTGCATTCCTAGCGAGCTCCCTGGGGTGGCTAACACGTGGACTTCCAGTGGTGCATCCCAGGGGACCCGCCCAGCTGGGACGGCAGCATGGTGGATGATTGGCAGTATAGGTAGAGAGACGGCTGATTGGCTGGATGGGTAGAGGGACGGCTGGCTGGGTGGGCAGACGGCACGTGCCGCTGTGGCAC
The DNA here is from genome assembly GCF_000164805.1 of Carlito syrichta. Lineage (NCBI taxonomy): Eukaryota > Metazoa > Chordata > Mammalia > Primates > Tarsiidae > Carlito > Carlito syrichta. Next base: position 13,625 of record NW_007082585.1, read on the forward strand.
TGGCGAGGGCGCCAGTGGCATTCTGCCTCCCCCGCAGACACACGCCCATCCGTCCTCAGAGCCCGGGAAACAGTTACCGCGGTCAGCCCGTCATTGAGAAGAAAAACCAAGGCCATGTTGCCGAGGTCACCGTGTGGCTCTGTGGGTCTGCTGCCTGGGATCTGTTTGCCATTTGCGGTCCTCGACGCGTCTACCCAGGCTCCATCCCAGGACGTCATGTGCAGGCAGTTCTCTGACCACAAGGGGCGGCCGCCGAGCTCACAGAGTCCTGCGTTCCCCCTGCCGGGCGCCTGCCCACCACTTCCAGCCTCCCGCTGGCCTCCTCCCCCTCTACCCCAAGCCCTGACCCCGGCTCTGCACACTCC
>NW_007082585.1:14294-15678 GCF_000164805.1 Carlito syrichta
GACTTCTGTGCCCCAGGGCTCTCTCCAACGGAACCGGGGAGGCCAGGAAAATCCCTGACTCCCCACCTGCCGCACGTCAGGCCATGCAGAGGCCCGGGGGACCCTGGAGAGGCCCAGAGGGGAAGCAGGCGGCTGTGGGCTCTCAGAAGCTGCACCTGGGCCAGCACAGATAACCGATGGCCGTCAGCACTCTACCTCGCTACGCTGAGCACACGTGGGGTGCCCGCTGCATAGACAGCTCTGTGCAGGGGCGCCAGGAGGAGAGGGACCCAGCCAGGCTGCCCCGTCCTCCAGGACCACCAGGGACAGGAAGCACGACAGTCTGATTCCACCAAGGCCGGCGTGCGCCGCAGGGAGTTGGCAGGGAGAGTCAGGCCCCGTGGAGGGTCAGGGAAGCCTTCCCGGGGGAGGAGTCGTGGAGGGGGTCCTGGAGGGTGGGAGGCTTTGGGATGGAGAGAGCGGGGGCTCAGGGGAGAAGCAGGAACACGGCAGGCGGAGTGTTTCCTGGACTCACCTGGCTGCTCCTCACTGGGCTCCTGGGGTGGCCCCGTCGGCAGGGATGGACAGGACAGGGACAGGACGGTGGGCGAGTGACCAGATGGAGGCTGCATGGTCCCAGCCGAGGAAAGACCTTGGCCAGTGAGCAAAACGACCCCGGGCCGCGCTCCCCGAGCCTGCCCTGGGGTCTCTCCGGGCCCCCGTCCAGCGACCTGCAGACCCACTTGAGCCCTCTTCAGTCCCCAGAGGGGCGGGCCGGGGACGCAAGCCTGTCGTCCCTGCAGTTGGGAAGGCTGAGGTGGGAGGGCTGCTTGAGTCCAGGACTTTGAGGCCAGCCTAGGCAACAGAACGAGACCTTGTCTCCACAAAAATTCAAAATGTAGCTGGGCGTGGTGGTGCACGGCTGCAGTTCCAGCCACTCAGGAGGCTGAGTGGGAGGATCATCTGAGACCAGGAGCTTGAGCCAGCCTGGACAACTCAGCAAGACCTCGTCTCCACAAAGAGTAAAAAAATCAGCCAGGTGTGGTGGCGCCTGGAGTCCCAGCACTATGGAGGCTGAAGCCGGAGGATCGCCTGAGCCCAGAATGTCGAGGCTGCAGACGGAGACCCGGTCTGCAACATAGGTGCACTGACCAACCCGGAAGCCTCTCTGCCGTCCCCCAGCCACAGAGCCCTGCAGGGGTGGGAGGCCGGAAGCCCCACTTGCCACCCCCGGAGCTGGACACCAGAGAGGCATCCCAGCTCGGGAAGACCCCCTTCCAGGAGGCGTCCTCGTCAGGCCCAGTCCTGCAAGCGGAGCCTCTTCAGCCGGTCGGGCGGGCAGGACTGTCCCTGCCTGGGCTGTGGCTGCAGGCCCCTCCACCCTGCCCGGCAGCCATGGGCCCAG
>NW_007082585.1:16226-17761 GCF_000164805.1 Carlito syrichta
CGGAGTCTCACTCTGTCGCCCGGACTGGAGTGCAGCGGCCGCTCCCGGCCACCGGAGCCTCGACCTGCTGGACGCCAGCGATCCTTCCGCCTCAGCCTTCTGAGTGGCTGGAACTACAGGCGCGCATTACCATGCCCAGCTAATTTGGACGCCGGCCTTTAAAAGGCCCCTGGGCCGGGTTCGGTGGCTCAGCCTGTCATCCCAGCACTTTGGGAGGCCACGGTGAGTGGATTGCCTGAGCCCGCGGGTTCGAGACCAGCCCCGGCGACTTGGCGAGACCTCGTTTCTACAATAAATCAAAAATTAGCTGGACATGGTGGTGCGTGCCCACAGCTCCAGGTACTTGGAAGGCTGAGGCAAATGTATCGACTGAGCCCAGCAGGTTGAGGCTGCAGTGGCTACGAGCATGCCACTGCACTCCAGTCTGGGTGACAAAGTGAGACTCTGACTCAAAAAATAAATCAACAAAAATAAAAACTAAATCTCATCCTCACCCTCAGTGTAGCCAGGATTCTTACACGCGTGAGAACAACGGGCTGTCCCCTGGACTGTCAAGGGTCCTCGGGAGCTGCCAGGCTGGGGTTCCGGGGACCAGGCCCGCCTGGCGAAGGGGAGCAAACGCTCGCCCACCTATCCTGCCGGCGCCATGAGGGTTTCTGCCCAGATGATAGAACAGGAGGCGCTGTCTGAGCTGGAGAGAAAACTCCACGCGCTCCGGCCCCCTCCACCCACTAGCAGGCCTGCCTCTGTCAAATGGGGACCGCACACCCGTCCCACAGGACGGCACTGGTCACGCCAGGTGGCACGCGGGGCGCCTGGCACAGGGCAAGCCTGTCCACACCCATTCCCGATGGGCAAAAGACACAGACGCAAAGACTGTGGCGGCTGTAGCGGCGTGGGCAGACATGGGTGTCCAATGCTGCAGCTCACGGATGCAGGAGGCTTGGTGGCTGTGGAGACGTCCCAGAGACGCTGGAGACGGAGCCCTGTCCCCGGGGCCTCTCCAGTCCCTCTCTGGGGCGTCGATGGTGGCGCTGGCCGTGCTCCCGCAGATGCTCGAAGGCTGGGCCTCCAGGCACGACACCCACGGCCGCTCTGGCCCCAGGCATAACACCCTCAGGCCTCTCTGTGGTGACAGAGGCCGGAGATCCAGGCGCAACACCCGCCGGCCTCTGCTGGGACAAGGGACAGAGGTGCGAGGTGGTGCCAGGAAGGGATCCCCGTCCACAGACGCCTGGGCTCGCCCACACACAAGGCCGGCACAGCACACACACACAGTCCCTCTCGCACATGTCCCTCCCACCAAGTCCCTGCGAAGCCCTGATCCCCGGCTCCGAATCCAGGGAGCTCTGCTCCAGCCCCGTCCGCGGGAGTGCCACCCCACGGCCCCACCACTGACCAATATCCCAACGGCCATCACCCTGGCTGCGTCCGGCCCCCATCAGAGGTGCCAGGGAGACCTCTGGTGTCCTGAGACCGCAGGGAGGAGCGCCCCAAGGGACAGGAGGGAGCCGGAAAACAAGGTCCGGCCCAGG
>NW_007082586.1:0-328 GCF_000164805.1 Carlito syrichta
AATCGTTAAAAATATTAAAAGTTAGTAAACTTGGATTGAACTTAGAGTTAAATTGGAAAGTTTTTTTAATCAGGGTTTAGAACATAGAGTATAATATGAATGATTTATTGAATATTATGGTAAACATTTTGAACAATCTGTATTGAAATTGTGCACCTGTGATTCATGGAATTGTAATTGTTCACTGGGAACTTGAAAGTCTTATGATGGTACATGATTTGTAAAGCACTTTACACATCAAGGAACTTATATGCCCCCAGCAAATAATTGTCACACTGCTGGAGATTATAGAAAATGGTATATAAGTTGGAAAAGGTTTGAATAAAAT
>NW_007082587.1:0-317 GCF_000164805.1 Carlito syrichta
ACAAAGCCTCCACCACCCACTACTGGGGAGAGGAGAACCTATTCAGTAAATAGTGCTGGGAAAACTGGCTGATCACATGCAGAAGATTGAAACAGGGCCCCTCCCTATCCCCATATGCAAAAATTAACTCTAAATGGATCACAGACCTGAATGTAAAATCTCTAAGCACCTTAGAAAATGCAGGAGACACTCATGGAAGTTGGAACTGGCAACTGATTTCTAATCAAACCCTGAAGTGCACAGGCCATAAGAGATAAGATAGACAAGTGGGACCTCATTAAACTGACAAGCTTCTGCAAAGCCAAAGAAACCATCAA
>NW_007082588.1:0-449 GCF_000164805.1 Carlito syrichta
GGTCTTGAACCCGTGGGCTTAGGCAATCCACTCACCTCAGCCTCCCAAAGGCGCGGGATTACAGGCTGAGCCACCAAGCCCGGCTCATATCTTTATAATAAAAAAAAAAAAGAAAAAATAAGAAAAGCCCAATAGCTAAAAAGAAAGAAGAAGAAGAAGAAAAAAAACTTCACTGTGAAAAATCTCAAACATATACAAAAGTAAAGAGGCTAGTTAAAAGACATAAAGTAGCTGGGTTCGGCGGCTCAGCCTGTAATCCTGCGCTTTGGGAGGCTGAGGGGAGTGGATTGCCTGAGCTCGCGGGTTCGAGACCCGCCTGGACAACTTGGCGAGACCTCATCTCTACAATAAATCAAAAATTAGCCAGGTGTGGTAGCTCATGCCTGTAGTTCCAGCTACTTGGAAGGCTGAGGCGGAAGGATCGCCGGAGCCCAACAAGTCTAGGCTGC
>NW_007082589.1:0-355 GCF_000164805.1 Carlito syrichta
GGCTGCTCCCAGCCACCACAGCCTTGACCTGCTGGGCTCCGGCGATCCTTCCACCTCAGCCTTCCAAGTAGCTGGAATTACAGGTGCATGCTACCATTCCCAGCTAATTTTTTGATTTATTGTAGAGATGAGGTCTCGCCAAGTTGCCCAGGTGGGTCTCGAACCCGCGGGCTCAATCTACTCACCTCAGACTCCCAAGGCGCGGGATTACAGGCTGAGCCACCAAACCTGGCCCATAAACATTATTAATCACTATGAGTATTCGCAACCCGCCTGGGCAGCGAGACCTCATCACTACAATAAATCAAAAAATCAACTGGGCGTGGTAGCGCATGCCTGTAATTCCGGCTACTTG
>NW_007082590.1:0-863 GCF_000164805.1 Carlito syrichta
AAAAAGTACAGTCTGCAGCCCACACTCCAACCTCAAAAGTGAACAGAGCCAGAAGACCCTCATAAGGAAGAACAGGATATAGCAGAAGAGAAATAAAAGCAACCCAACCTGCCCCCAAAAGAAGGGGAGGGAAAAGGGGAGATAGAGAAAAATCTACAAAAATGAAGAAAAACCAAAAGAAGAGTATGGGTCTCTCCCAGACCCCTGGGAGGGCAGACACTGAGAAAACTGACTTCGGAATGCAAACAATGAAGAGCCCCCAGAATGAAGGATCTCAAACTACAAACGTTGTTATCAAGACAATAATGGAGAGACTAAAAAGAATTGAGGAGACACAAGACGAAACTAGGAAGGAGCTGGTATCTGAGATAACAGCAATAAAGAATACTGTGACTGAAATAAATAACAAACTGATAAGCATGGAAAACAGAATTACCCAAGCAGAAGAAAGAATCTCAGATCTTGAGGACCAAAATATAGAACTAACCCAAACTCTTAAAAACACAGAAAACAAGCTCAAAAAGACAGAACAAAACCTTCAAGAGATGAGCGATTACTTCAAGAGACCAAACCTAAGAGTAATTGGCATACCTGAGGCAGAAAGAGAGACAAAGACCACACTAGAACAAAATTTCTATGAGATCATTCAAGAAAACTTCCCTTATCTAATCAGTGATGCAAAAATTCAAACACAAGAGATTCAGAAAACCCTGCAAGACAACATATGAGAAGACCAACTCCTAGACACATAATAATTCACCTAAACAAAGTAGGCATAAAAGAAAAAATCCTAAAGTCAGCAAGAGAAAAAGGCCAGATCACCCACCATGGAAGACCAATCAGAATAGCAGCAGATTTATCTA
>NW_007082591.1:0-346 GCF_000164805.1 Carlito syrichta
CTCATTAAACTGACAAGCTTCTGCAAAGTCAAAGAAACCATCAAGAGAGCAGGGAGATAGCCCACAGACTGGGAAAAGGTATTTGCCAACTCCATGTCTAACAAAGGCCTAACATCTTGGATCTACAAGGAACTCAAATGTGCTGAAAAGAAAAAAAAACAAGCAACCCCATTACAAAGTGGGCAAAAGATATGAACAGACACTTCTCAAAAGAAGACATACAAGTGGCCAACAGATGCTTGAAAAAATGTTCAACCTCACTAATCATCAAGGAGATACAAATTAAAACTACACTGAGATACCACCTAACTCCAGTCAGAATGACCATTATCAACAACTCAAAAAA
>NW_007082592.1:0-348 GCF_000164805.1 Carlito syrichta
GCCAAGTTGCCCAGGCGGGTCTCCAACCCGCGGGCTCAGACAATCCACTCACCTCAGCCTCCCAAAGGCACGGGATTACAGGCTGAGCCACCGTGCCCGACTGATTTTTATTTTTTTTGAGTCGCACTCTCACTGTCACCTCAGGCGATCTTTCCACCTCAGCCTTCCAAGTAGTTGGATCCACCGGCATCTGCCACCATGCCTGACTAATTTTTTTTTTAAGTTTTCAGCCTGTAATTCTAACACAGTGGGAGGCGGAGGCAAGAGGATTGCCTGAGCCCAGGGGTCCGAGACCAGCCTGGGCAACATGACGAGACCTCGTCTCTACAGTAAATCAAAAAATTAGTC
>NW_007082593.1:0-747 GCF_000164805.1 Carlito syrichta
TTGATTTATGGTCGAGTATGTGGTCGATCTTAGAATATGTTCCATGTGGTGATGAGTAGAATGTGTATTCTGTGGTCTTTGGATGGAGTGTTCTGATGGTACCAATTAAGTCCATTTGGTCCAAAGTCACACTGAGGTTCCGGATCTCCTTGCTGATTTTTTGTCCTGATGATCTGTTCAGGGTTGTGAGTGGGGTATTAAAGTCCCCAGTTATGGTAGTGTTAGAGTCAATATCTTTCTTTAGTTTTCCAAGAAGTTGCTTTAAGAAAGTTGGCGCACCTATGTTGGGTGCATATATGTTTAGGATAGATAATTCTTGTTGATGGATTGAGCCTTTTATCATTATGTAATGGCCTTCTGTATCTTTTTTTATTTTTAATAGCTTGAGGGCTATTTTGTCTGAAATTAAGACTGCTACTTCTCCTTTCTTTTGTATTCCGTTTGCCTGAAAATTTGTTTCCCATCCTCTTACTTTGAGTCTGTGGGTGTCCTTTCTAGTGAGGTGAGTCTCTTGAAGGCAATAGATTGTTGCCTGATGATATTTTTTCCATTTTGCCATTCTATGTCTTTTCATTGGTGCATTTAGTCTGTTCACATTTAGGCTAATAATTGAAATGCAAGAGTTGATCCCTGTCATAAGGTTCTTACAGAGTTGTTCCTGCTTGTTTGTTGTCTTTCTTTTGGTTTTGGAGTTGGTTCATGTGTGTTTTTAATCTTTTGCCTGTACTCTTGTGAAGAATGTTGTTG
>NW_007082594.1:0-321 GCF_000164805.1 Carlito syrichta
ATCACCAGGCAACAATATACTGCCTTCAAGAGACCCATATCACTAGAAAGGACATACACATACTCAAAGTAAGAGAATGGGAAACAAATTTCCAGGCAAATGGAACACAAAAGAAAGGAGGAGTTGCAATTCTAATTTCAGACAAAACACCATTTAACCTATCAAAAATTTAAAAAGATACAGAGGGCCACTTCATAATAATAAAAAGTTCACTCCATCAACAAGAAATATTTATCTTAAACATATATGTACCCAACATAGGAGTGCCAACTTTCATAAAGCAACTTCTAGGAAAACTAAAGAAAGATATTGACTCTAACA
>NW_007082595.1:0-322 GCF_000164805.1 Carlito syrichta
GATGATGAAATCAAAACAGAGATCAAAAGATACCTGGAAACAAATGAAAATGAAGAAACATCTTATCAGAATCTCTGGGACGCCATGAAAACTGTAGTAAGAGGGGAAATTATATCCCTACAAACGCACATGAAGAAAATGGAAGGAGCACAAATTAACACCTTAACAAGCCACCTAAGGAAGCTGGAAAAGCAAGACCCCAAAAACCCTAATTTCAGCAGAAGATTCCAGACCACCAAAATAAAAGCCCAAATCCAGGACCTAGAAGACAAAAAGACAATACAAAAAATCAATGAAACAAAAAGCTGGTTCTTCGAAAGGA
>NW_007082596.1:0-989 GCF_000164805.1 Carlito syrichta
CGGTGGGAGTGCAAACTAGTGCAACCTCTGTGGAAAGCAGTGTGGCGATTCCTAAAAGCTCTAAAAATCGACCTTCCATATGACCCTGCAATCCCCCTACTGGGAATATACCCTGAAGAACACAAATCACTCTATAAAAAAGATACCTGCACACGTATGTTTATCGCAGCATTGTTCACAATAGCAAGAACCTGGAAACAACCATGCTGCCCATCAAAAGAGGACTGGATTAAAAAAATGTGGTACATATACACGATGGAATACTACGCAGCCATAAAAAAGAACAAAATCATGAATTTCGCTGCAACCTGGATGGAACTAGAGTCTATAATACTGAGTGACCTCTCACAGAAACAAAGATCCAAATATCACATGTTCTCACTCATATAATGGACCTTGAACATCCAATGTAATACTATAAGAAAATGACTGACGGTACTGGGAAACTATGGGGGGGAGGAGGACGGGATTAACAGTAGCAAATATCTGTCGGGGGATGGGAAAACACCTCTTATCAACAGGGTGCCTGAATGAAACGTAATTGTACACCTAACCCTTAACTGTACCCCACAAAACCATAATAAAAAATACTGATTAATGAAAAAAAAATTTATTAAAGAGATGAGGTCTCACCTAGTTGCCCATTCTGGTCTTGAACCTGTGGGCTTAGGCAATCCTCTCACCTCACCCTCCCAAAGTGCTGAGATTATAGGTGTGAGCCACCACTCCCAGCCGATCTCTGTTTTCACTTTTGTTAACTGCAATGCATTCTCAACAACACAGCAACCAACATAATTATCTATCTATCTATCTATCTATCTAACTATTTATTTATTTTTGAGTTGGAGCTTAACTCTGTCATCAAGGCTAGAGGGCAGTGGTATACCACCGGCCACCGCAGTCTTGACCTGCTGGGCTCAGGTGATCCTTCTGCCTCAGTCTTCCAAGTAGCTAGAACTACAGGCATGTGCCACCATACCTGGCTAATT
>NW_007082596.1:1380-38354 GCF_000164805.1 Carlito syrichta
GCTCAAGGGTTTGAGACCAGCCTGGGCAACTTGGTGAGACCTTGTCTCTACAATTAAAAAAAAATTAGCTGAATGTGGTGGTGTACGTCTGTAGTCCCAGCTACTTGGTAGGCTGAGGCAGAAGGACTGCCTGAGTCCAGCAGATTGAGGCTGCAGTGGCTGTTATCATGCCACCGCTCTCCAACCTGGGCAACAGAGTGAGACTCTGACTCTAAATAAATAAATAAATAAATAAATAAAAATAAGCTAGGCACGTTGGCTCATACCTGTAATCCCAGCACTTTGGGAGGCAGAGACAAGAGGATTGCCTGAGCCCAGGGGTTCAAGACCAGTCTGGGCAACTTGGCAAGACCTCCTCTCTACAATAAATCAAAAAATTAGCCAGGCGTGGTGGTGCACACCTGGAGTTCCAGCTACTTGGAAGGCTGAGGTGGAAGGATTGCCTGAGCCCAGCAGGTCGAGTTTATGGTGATTGTGAGTGTGACACTACGCTCCAGCCTGGGCAATAGAGTGGGACTTCGACTCAAAAAAACTAAGTTACATAAAATAAAATAACATAAAATGCTAATCAGATTGTGGTTCGTCCAGCCGTTTTCTCTTGCATTTAAAATAAAATTGTAATCCCTTATCCTTCCCAGAAGGAAAATGATGCTATATAGAAACATGAATGTGCAAAAGTCATGACAAACACCTGAAAGGTAAACATATGACAAAATATAAATGAGGAGTGACTGAACAGTACAATAAAAGTAATATAATATAGCACTTAAGTGATATGGACAACCAAAACGTACAGCTAAACAATAACAATGTAAAACGTTAGAGGAGCCCAGGAGGTCAAGGCTGCAGGGAGCTGTTTTCATGCCACTGTACTCCAGCCTGGGCAACAGAGTAAGACCTGTCACAAAATGGAATCAGAACTTAAAATACTGAGTGATCATTTGACATAAATTGACTTCATGTTTCAGTGTACAGTAAGATCTGTCGTTCATTTTGAATTAATATCATTCTGTAGCACATATTGTTGCCATTGGGAAGCCAAATCAAGAAGTCAAAATGGCAACGCTAATGAACTTTGAAACTTTTTTCAAATTGCATGCTTTGGAAACCCAATAAATTGGAACATCATCTGAATTTGAAAAAGTCACCAAACGTTTTCATCAGTTCTTGTTGGATACATGCTAGTTTGGCATTAGGACTGTACAATTTTCTCAGAAAATTTTATTTTGAAAAATCCTTTTGTAATGGTCATTTTGAAAATATCTCTCCGACCCCTGAGACAATAAAATGTCTTTCCTTTAAAAAAAAAAAATACTGAGTGATCTCTCACAGAAACAAAGAGCTGAGGATCACATGTTCTCACTCATAAGCGGACCTTGAACATCTACCATATTACTGTAGGAAAAGGATTGAAAGTAACAGGAAACTGCAGGGCAGGGGGTAGGAGGTGGGGATGGGTGGCTGGGATTGACAGTAGTCGATATCCACCTGGGAAAGGGGAGGGGCACACCTCATCAACAAGGGTACCTGCACAGTGAACATTTGTATACCTAACCCTGAATTGTACCCCACAATTTCAAAATAAAAATTAAAAAAGAAAGAAAAAGAAAAGAATTAAGCCAATGGTGCTCTCCATGGTCAGCATCCTCTCCAGACCACATGGCCTTGAACAGCTGATCTCTTGGGAAAGGTCAGGGCTGCCAAACTCTCTCCTGAAGGAGAAGGGTCACACAGGGCTGGGATTCCACTGGGCCTGGGCTGCTAGTCATGCTGTGTTGTCCTCTGAGGTTTCCTGATTAAAAAGTTGTCTTGGTAAAAAAAAAAAAAAAAAAAAAAAAAGTTAGAGGAGGGTAAATGAAAATTTTAAGTTTCTAAGTCTATAGCTGTTTCAGGAAAGTGAAGTAACAATTCATATTAGACTATTTATTTATTTATTCATTTGGGTTGAGTTCTCACTCTGCCACTCAGCCCAGAGTACAGTGGCATGATCATGGCTCACCACAGCCTTGACCTTCTGTACTCAGGCAATCCTTCCGCCTCAGCCTTCCGAGTAGCAGGGACAGGTATACGCCACTATGCCTGTTTTAATAATGTTTTAATAATTTTGTAAAGATGAAGTCTCACCATGTTGCCTAGGCTGGTCTTGAACTACTGGGCTCAAGCAATCTTCCCACCATGGCCTCCCAAAGTGCTGGGATTACAGGCGTGAGCCACCGTGCCTGGTCTCATAGTAGACTTGTAAAAGTTCAAAAATGCATATTGTAACATTTAGAGTAATCGTTAAAACTACAACTATAAAGTAGTATAAAATAGCAAATTAATTGAAGAGGAAACGGAAATAAAAATATTAATAAAAAACATTAATCAAAAAGAAGTCAAGAAAGTAAAAAAATATATATATTATACAGAGGAATTAAATAGAAAACAAAGAATAAGAATGTAGATATAAATCCAACTACACCTATCATTACATTACATGTAAATGGACTAGGTATTCCAAGTAAAAGACTAAGTTGTAGACTGGATTTTAAAAAAGACCACAGGCCAGGCACTGTGGCTTACACTATAATCCCAGCGCTTTGGGAGACCAAGGAAGGAAGATTGCTTGAAACCAGGAGTTTGAGACCAGCCTGGGCAACATAGCAAAACCTCATCTCTTAAAAACAAACAAACAAACAAAACCGCAGGCCCTTTGTGCTTTGCACAATTGCTGTATGGACACCTTTCAGTTACCATAGTTAAGTTAAATACACAAATACCACAACAACATGGCTCAAATTCTTGTTACCGTGATATATTAACTGTAAGTATGTACATAAAGTACAGACTCTGCAGGCTAGCTCTCCTGTCCACTGAGCAATGCAAAAATAGCTGAGGCATATTATAATTAGTGACAAACCACCCATCACTTCTTTCAAAGTCTACCGGTGACTAGTCACAGCAGATCTGTTATTGTTCACACACAGACAGCAAATCGTGTCATTGTGTTGCTTCCTTGCTTCCCGGTGATAAACCCAAGTGAAACTTTGCACAAAATGAATAAGTAGGCCAGGTGCGGTGGCTCACACCTGTAATCCCAGCACTTGGGAGGCTCAGCAAATAAAAAGGGGGTGGGGAATAATTGAAAAATGAATCGGTCATCTAAAATAAAAGGCCACCAAAGCAATGAAAACTGATAATGCTGGAAGTCGACATCAAATAGAACATAAATCGAGATAGAGAAGAAATAGTTGACCACGGAAACATTGACACTGACACCGTTGGAGAAACCATAGACATTCAGCCAGAAGAACTCAGGGATTGTAAACATATCAACATACGTGAGGAAAGTAGTGTGACAGAAAGGATGAGGATGACCCAAAGAAAGCCATGAAGGCAAAAAATTTCACATGAAAGGAACTCTAGGAGATCTTTCATGACATTGAAAACACAAAGATGAAATGTTGGGAGGTGATCAGACTTAGAAAGGAGTATGGCAATTTGCCTAAGCATAGTAAAAAAAGCTTGCTCCATATGGTAAGTTATACAAGAGGAAGGCAAGCATTGTTCAAATTACTCCTGAGTTTGTTTTTTTTAGAAGTTTTAGGATTACCAAAATACTGAGCAGATAGTACAGAGCTCCCATATGCCCCCTCCCCAACATGAAGCTTTTCCTATAATTAACTTCTTGCATTGGTGTGCTACACTTGTTACAACTGAACAATATGTGCTTAATATGTGTGTGTGTGTGTGTGTGTGTGTGTGTGTGTGTCCCAGGCTCGAGTAAGTGGCACAATCATGGCTCACTATAGCCTTGATCTCCTGGGCTCAAGGGATCCTTCCCCCTCAGCCTCCTGAGTAGTGGGGCACATGCCATCATACCCCAGCTAATTTTTGTATTTTTTGTGGAGAAGAAATCTCACTATGTTGCCCCGGCTGGTCTCAAACTCCTGGGCACAAGTGATTCAAACCTGGGATTACAGGCTTGAGCCACTGCGCCTGGCCCATTTTTAAGTGTTCAGTTCAAATACATTTATTTTCACTTTTTTCCTCCTTTATTCCCCTTCCTGGCCTGTGGAAACCACCAATCTAACTCTGCATTTTCATGAGACCTACCTTTTTAGCTCCGGCATATGAGTGAGCACGTGGAATATTTGTCTTTCTGTGCCTGATATTTCACTTAACATCATGACCTCTAGTTCCCTGACAGGATTTCATTGTTTTTTAATGACTGAATAATATCATATGTATATATATTATATATGTATTTATATATGCCACATTTTCTTTTTTTTTTTAATGAGAAAACAGGATTTATTGAGAGGACAGAGACGCTCCCACAGTGGGAGGGACCCAAAGGGGTTGCCCCCACATTTTCTTTATTCACTCATCCATTGATGAGCATTTAGCTTGATTTCATATTTTGGCTGTTGCAAATAATGCCAATACGGTGCCAATAAAGATGGAAGTGAGATCACACCTTGATATGTTGATTTTCTTCACTTCAGATATATACGCAGTAGTGGAATTGCTGAATCACATTGAGGTTCTGTGCTAAGTTTTTTGAGGAATACTGCTCTCCATAGAGGTATGCTAATTTACATTTCCACCAACAGTATGTGAAAGTTCCCCTTTCTCCATATCCTCGTCAGCATCTGTTATTGCCTATCTTTTTGATATAAATCATTCTAGCTTAGGTGAGATAATATCTCCTTATGGTTTTGACTTGCATTTCTCTGGTGATTAGTGATGTTGAGTTTTTGATTTATTGTGGAGACAAGGTCTCGCCAAGTTGCCCAGGTTGGTCTTGAACCCCTGGACTCAGGCAATCCTCTTGCCGCCACCTCCCAAAGTGCTGAGATTACAGGCATGAGCCACAAGGCCCAGCAGATCTTTCACTTCTTTTGTTAAATTGATTCCTAAGGTTTTTTTTGTTGTTGTTTTTGGTTTTTTTTTTTGAGTTGGAGTCTCACTCGGTCGCCCAGACTGGAGTGCAGCGGCCGCTCCCGGCCACCGCGGCCTCGACCTGCTGGGCTCTGGTGATCCTTCCGCCTCAGCCTTCCAAGGAGCTGGAACTACAGGTGCGTGCTACCACGCCCTGCTAATTTTTTGATTGATTGTAGAGATGAGGTCTCGCTGCCCAGGCGGGTCTCGAAACCACGGGCTCAGACAATCCACTCACCTCAGCCTCCCAAAGGCGCTGGATTACAGGGTGAGCCACCGAGCCCGGCCCGATTCCTAAATATTTTATAATCTTTTTACATGTTGTAAATAGGATTGCTTTTTTAATTTTTTTTTTCAGATTGTTTGCTGTTGGCATATATAAGTGCTACTAATTTTTGGATGATGATTTTGTATCCTGTAGCTTTACTGAATTTGTTTATCAGTTCTAACCATGTTTTGGTGGCGCCTTATGTTTTTCTAAGTATAAGATCATGTGTCTGTGAACAAAGCTCATTTGACTTCTTCCTTTCCAGTCTGAATGCCCTTTATTGTTCTTGCCTAATAGCTCTGGATAGGACTTCCAGTATTATGTTGAATAATAGCAGTGAAAGTGGGCATCCTTGTCTTGTTTCAGATCTTAGAGGAAAGGCTAATTTGTCCTTGTTTAATATAATATTAACTGTGGGTTTGTTGTATATGTGTGGCCTTTATTGTTTTGGGGTATGCTCCTTCTACCCAATTTGATGAGAGTTTTTATCATAAAGGGATGTTTAATTTTGTTGACTACTTCTTTTTAGCACCTATTGAAAGGTTCATATGGTTTTTGTCCTCGATTTTGTTAATGTGATATATCATGTTTATTGATTTGTGTATACTGAAACATCCTTGCTTCTCTGGGATGAATCCTACTTGATCACAGTGAATGATCTTTTCAGTGTGTGACTGTATTTGATTTGCTAGTATTTTGTTGAGGAGTTTTGCAATTTATGTTCACTAGGGATATTGGCCTGTAGTTTTCTTTTTTTGTTGTTGTGTTCTTGCTTTGGTATCAGGGTAATACTGACCTCATCGATTGAGTTTGGAAGTATGCCTCCCCTCAGTCTTTTTGGAATAGTTTGAGTAGAATTAGTATTAGTTCTTTCAATGTTTGGTAGAGTTCATCAGTGGATTCATCAGGTCCTGGGCTTTGTTTTGATGGGAGACTTTTTATTACAGCTTCAATCTCATTACTTGTTATTGGTCTGTTCAGGTTTTCTACTTCTTCATGGCTCACCCATGGTATGTGTCCAGAAATGTGTCCACTTCTTCTGGTTTCCCAAATTTCTGGCATATAGTTGTTCATAAAATTTTCTAATAATCCTTTGTATTTCAGCGGTATCAGTTGTTTGTCTTCTGGTTTCTGATTTTAGGTCTTCTCTCTTATTTTTTCTTAGTCTAGCTAAAGATTTGTTGATTTTTATCTTTAAAAAACAACTTTTTGCTTCATTCATGTTTTTTGTTAGTCTCAATTTTACTTATTTCTACTCTGATCTTTATTATTTCTTTTCTATTAATTTGGGGTTTGGTTGGTTCTTGTTTTTCTTGTTCCTTGAGGTGTTTTAGGTTGTTTATTTGGAATTTACTTTTTAAAAAATCTACTGTTTTGAGTATATATAAACTTCCCTCTTCTTAAAAAAATTCCTTTTTTTTACAGATTAATTAGAGATGGAGGTCTTGCTATGTTGCTCATGCTAGTCTCAAACTCCTGGCCTCAAGAGATCCTCCCACCTCAGCCTCTTAAAGGGCTGGGATCATAAGCATGAGCCACCACATCCCAGCCAACTTCCCTCTTATCACTGCTTTTGCTGTATACCCCAGATTTTGGTATGTTGTGTTTTCATTTTCATTTGTTTTAAGATATTTTACAGTTTCTTACTTTCTTCATTGACCCATTGATGACTCAGAAGCATGTGTTTAATTTCCATGTGTTTGCATAGTTTCCAAAGTTACACTTGTTATTGATTTCTAGCTTTATTCCATTGTATCAGAAAAGATACTTTATATTATTTCAACTTTTTTGAATTTGGTGAGACTTGTTTTGTGGCCAAACATATAGATTTTCCTAGAGAATGCTACAAATGCTAATGAGAAGAATGTGTATTCCTCAGCAGTTGGATGAAATGTCCCGTAAATGTCAATTAGGTCTATTTGATCTAGAGTTTAGTTTAACTCTGCTGTCTCTTTGCTGATTTTCTCTCGGAATGATCTGTTCATACTAAAAGTGATGTTTTGAAGTCCCCACTATTGTATTGCAATCTGTCTCTCCCTTTAAAACTATTAATATTTGTTTTATATTTTTTGGGAGCTCCAGTGCTGGGTGCATTTTCAGGGAGTGCCAAAAAAAAAGTATACACATTTTAAGTATGACGTTCACTCAAAAGATGGCGTTAATCAAGTGAATGCTAGCATCACCATGCGATAGGCAGTACAAAGAAAATGGCAGAAGCATGGTTGAGCAAACATCTTACTATACATAGCTACCATAATTTAATTTTGTTTCTTTGGGTTTTTTTGAGTTGGAGTCTCACTCTGTCACTCAGACTGGAGCGCAGTGGCCACTCCCAGCCACTGCAGCCTCGACCTGCTGGGCTCCGGCGATTCTTCCGCCTCATCCTTCTGAGTAGCTGGAACTACAGGCACGCGCTACCATGCCCGGCTAATTTTTTGGTTTATTGTAGAGATGAGGTCTCGCCAAGCTGCCCAGGCGGGTCTCAAACCCGTGGGCTCAGGCAATCCACTCACCTCAGCCTCCCAAAGTGCGGGATTACAGGCTGAGCCACCGAGCCCCGCTCCATAATTTAATTTTGTTGACTTCAAAAAGTAACACATAGATAACACCTTTTTTTTTTTTTTTTTTGAGTTGGAGTCTCACTCTGTCGCCCAGGTTGGAGTTCAGGGGCATGCTCCCGGCCACTGCAGCCCCAACGTGCTGGGTTCAAGCAATCCTGCCTCAGCCTTTCAAGTAGCTGGAACTACAGGCGCGTGTTACCATGCCTGATTAATTTTTTGATTTATTGTAGAGATGCAGTCTCACCAAGTTGCCCTGGCTGGTCTCGAACCCCAGGGCTTGGGCAATCCTCTTGCTTAGGCCTCCCAAAGTGCTGGGATTACAGGCTTGAGCCACTGCACCTGGCTGATAACATCTTTTTAAATGTATATACATTTTTTGTTCAAAGTCCGCTTATGAGTGAAAACATACGGTACTCTGTTCTTTGTTTCTGTGATAGATCACTGAGTATGATCGACTCTAAATCCATCCAAGTTGCTGTGAAGTCCGTGTTTGTCCTTCTTTATGGCTGCATAACATTCCATTGTGTATATGTACCACATCAACGAGGGTACCTGCATAATCAACGTTTGTATACCTAACCCTGAATTGTACCCCACACCTTTATAATAAAAAAAGAAAAAGAAATAATATAAAATGTATATACATTTTTGGCACCTCCCATATATTTACAACTGGCATATCCTCTTGCTAAATTGACCCCTTTCTCATATATAGTGACCGTCTGTGTCTCCGTTTACAATCTTTGATGTGAAGTCTATTTTGTTTAAGATAAGTATATCTATTCCTACTCTTTTGTGGTTTCCATTTGCATAGAATACTTTTTTCCATCCTTCACTTTTAGTCTATGCATGTCTTTGTAGACGAAGTGAATTTCTTATAGGTAGCGTATAGTTGGTTCTTGTGTTTTTGTTTGTTTATCCATACAATCACTGTATGTCTTTTAATTGGAAAAGCAATCCATTTACATTCAACATCATTACAAATACGTAAGAACTTACTATTGCTATTTTGTTGTTTTCTGATTGCTTTGTAATTCCTCTCTTCCTTCCTGTCTTCCTTTGTGGTTAAGTGATTATCTCTAGTAGTATGTTTATAATTTGTTGCTAAATTAAAATGAAAAGTGTTTCAGTTTTTTCCTGAAGATCTAGTAACACTTCTTGTAAGGCTAGTCTACTGTCAACAAATCTCAATTTTTGTTCCTCTTAGAAAGTGTTTATTTCTTCTTCACTTTTGAAGTGCAATTACACTAGATACAAAATTCGAAGTTGGTACTTCTTTCTTTCAACAGTTTAAATGTTTCATTCCATTCTTCTTGCTTGTATAATTTTTGGAGAGGCCCAATATGATTCCTATCCTTGCTCTGTTAAATTCCCTCCCCAACACCTTCCCCCTCACCTAGGCTTCTTCCAAGATTTTCTCTTTGATTTTCTATATTTCAAATATGAGATGGTCATGGCTTGACTTTTAGTATTTATTCAGTTGGTGTTCTCTAAGTTTCCTGTATCTGTGGTTTGGTCTCTATCATTGATTTTAGGATATTCTCAGTCACTATTTTTTCAAACATTCATTTTTTTAATTAAAAAATATCTTTGTGGTAATCCCATGTTACACTTTTTGCAACTGCCCCAGTTATTGGATATTGTTTTTTCATTCTTTTTTTCTTATTTGCACTTCCGGTTTCAAAGTATCTATTAGCCTCTCTTCAACTTTACTGATCATTTTCTCAGGCATGTCCAGTCTACTTATGAGCCCATTACACATAATCATTTCATCATTTTTTTGAGTGGGAGTCTCACTCTGTCACCCAGACTGGAGTGCAGTGGCACTCCGGCCACCACAGTCTCGACCTGCTGGGCTCCAGCCATCCTTCTGCCTCAGCCTTCAAAGCAGCCGGAACTACAGGCGAGCACTACCATGCCTGGCTAATTTTTTTGATTTATTGTAGAGATGAGGTCTCACCAAGTTGCCCGGATGGGTCTTAAACCCGTGGGCTCAGGCAATCCACACGCCTCAGTCTCCCAAAGTGCTGGGATTACAGGCTGAGCCACCGAGCCCAGTCCACACATTCATTTCTGTTGCAGCATTTATTTCTAGCATTTGCCTTTGATTCTTAGTTTCCACCTCTCTACTTACATTATCTATCTTACTGCATGCTGTCTAGTTTTTCCATTTGAATTTGTAGCATATTAACCATTGTTTGTCTTGAATTCCTAGTTTGATAATCCAAAATCTTTGTCATCTCTAATATCTGAATCTGGTTCCCATGCTTATGTCCTTTTGTTTTTGTTGTTGTTTAATCTTTTAGTATGCCTTGTAATTTTTGTTAAATGCTGCAAATAATGCACTGGGTAAAAAGAACTGGGGTAAAAAGCCTTTAGTGTGTTTATTTTACTAGGAATTAAGCTGTGTTTACTGTTTGCTGTGGCTGTGTTAATGACTCAAGCAACCTTATTTTTGTCTCCTAGATAGTTTTTGAGCTTTCCTAGAGATTTCTTACTAAATAATATCCATGACATGCCATTCTTTCCACTGAAGTCCTGTTATTGCCAGGTGCAGTGGCTCACACCTGTAATCCCTGCATTTTGGGCAGTAGAGATAAGAGGACCCAGGGATTCAAAACAAGCCTGCACAACATTGCGAGACCTTGTTTCTACAAAAAATCAAAAAATTAACTAGGCATGGTGGCATACATCTGAGTTCCAGCTACTTGGAAGGCTAAGGCAAAAGGATCACCTGAGTCCAGCAGGTCGAGCCATGAACATGCTGCTGCACTCTAGGCTGGGCAGCAGTGAGACTCTGACTAAAAAAAAAAAAAAAAAAGAAATCCTGTTATTATACAGGAGTACTGGTTGTATGAATGTGGTCAGAAGATTGAGGGAGAGGGTGAAAGAGTTCTGTAGTCCTGTGATTAGTTCTGTTTTTTAAGTGAGCCTATGTCCCTGAGCTGTGACCTTCCCAAGTACTCCTTAGTCCCAGCCTCTCTTTAGGTGAGACAGGAAGGCTACTGGGGGCTGGAGTTTGGTATCTTGCCTTCCCATAGGTGGAAGTCTAGAGAGGACTAGAGTTATTTTGTCAGTTAGACTCTGGTAAAATTATTTCCCTGAAGAGCAGGACTTGTTAAGAATGGAGAACTCTGGATACATTTCAGAATGGCTACTCGCCCCCATCCCCTTCTACCAGAAACACAGGACATTTTTCTCATATCTTCACTCTGAGAATCTGTTTGGCCTCCTGGAGGTAAAACTTATCAAAGTGTGGGCCCCCTCCTTGAGAGTTTTTCTCTTTTTCCACACTGAGTTCTCCATCAATTCAATCACAGTGTAGGTTTTCCTATCCTGTTACTGGCTCCTGCAGCAGTTTCTACTCCTGAATGTCTACTCCAGTAAGCTGTGATTCTCTGTATCCACCTGTGTCTACCATTTTTGGAGCACTGGTTTGCCCTATGACCATGGTAATATGCAAGGGTTCTCTGACTGGTTTTTTCTTTTTCCCTATTAAATTAGGGTTAACCTTACCTAAAAAAGGATTTCCCAAACTGTTTGTCAAGGTGTTAGTGTTTTTGTAGAAAGAAGAGAGAAGAAGAGAGACAGAAGTGAGGACAATATTCTTAAATATGTGAAAAACAATTATTTACATTGTCTTCAAAATCTATCTTTCGGAAAGTTGCTGCATCTGTGAATTCGAGAAGCCAGCATGAACGGCACACACAGTATGAGTGCATTACATCTGACTAGAGCACCTTGCACAGGCAGCACTGCCCAACGCTCTCCTTCACATGCCATCTAGTCAGTGACATGTTACAGGTCTGTTCTCGTATTTTCATATTATGCCTATCTTTTTTGTCCTTAATAAAAGAGTTTATTAACTTGTCTTGTTATAAGGGTAAAACTATTAGCCAAATGATCATTCTTCAACAAATAATTTATCTGAGAGAATATTCTTGGTGTCATATTTTAATCCATATATCCACTATATCTTATAAACTCTGATGTACCCTTTAAATGTGACATTTGGGGAATGCTGTGCTAGAAGATTATCAAATAATTTGACCTCTGTGAAGGATGAATAACTATCAATGATAAAAGAAATACAGCAGATTTTCTAAAATGTTTTTATTTTCAAAACCTATAGATCCAATTTAATAGAAAATATTGCCATGAAACATCTAATTACACATCAACAGAAATAAATCCCTCAAAATACAGTTAATGGGAGGTTACCCAACATAATTCACAATCTTAAAGTTGGAATACATATGCTTTTTTCAAATAAACAGATTTTGTTTCAGACGATTTTCCTCTTAAACATCCAAGATACACATCTTTTGAACTGAAACCAGACAATCTCTCAATAATTTTGTAAATAAGTGTTTCCATTAACTTGGAAAATAAAATAACCCCCAACTATTCAATTACTGAAATACTCACAAAACACTAAAAAAGCCAAATCAATAATTGCTTTAAAATGTCTACCTCTTGAAAATGAAATCTACATCTGAGTTGTGAAGAGAAATAAGCTCCTTATTTTAAAAGTTGAGTCTTCCTGACGGACTAATTTGCTGTCTATCAAATTTATCTTTCTCAGACCGTTTTCATGATATTAATATATCTTAAACCTTAAAATGTGAGGTGTTAAAACACGAACAGCTTCTTTGGCCCTTTAGATAAGAGGTACCTTAAATGTAAAAACTGCCTTCTAGATTGGACACATATTGAGTTGGGAGATGTATATGCCTGTTTCTTAACAACATGGTCATTTCCTTTTTAATAGTAAGTTTTTTGATGTATTGAGATTTGTTTTAAAATGTTTTGAAAATAAAAATTCATGTATACTCCTATATAAGAAATAATTTTCAAAAGATCAGAGAAAAGCATTATATGTTATATCATAGATTTTATTGATGATAAATGTCTTCATTTATTTGTAAAAGCTTAGCTCTTACTAAGCATTTTTTAACAAAAGCCAATAAGCAAGAATCATATGCCATACAGAAACTATATTCACAAACAAGACTTTAAGCTTAACCAACACTGGAAGCTAAAAAAATGGAAAAAAATACAAAGCAAAACTGTAGCGAGTCAATTAAACTGTTTTCTAACCTTGAATATGCTGCATTTAAAATGACACAAGCATTCTGAACTCAACAAAAACCAATTTTATGGATTTAGTCTATAAGACTAGCATTAAGAATGACATGCAATTTGTGATTTCCTTTTAAAAAATTTTTAAACTGAATCATTTGAACAAAGGGTCTTTATTTCCTCATTTGAGGGGAAGACAATCTGTTTTCCAAACAGATCCTCCTTTCGTATTAAAATAGCAAACTGTGTGAACTCGCTCTCTTCTCCCCAGATGCTACTTACAGATGACTTTGCATAATGACTTAACAAGAACTACTTTTCTGGTAACAGTGTCATTCATGGCCACAAATAATCTGTTTTTAGAAAACAAACACCAAGTGCAAATCTAAAAAATTTCCTTTAAAGAATTACCCAAACCCAGCACACATGCAGTGTTGCTGTGACACAAGCTAAGGAGTATGACTTTAAAACGTGTATATAATGGTACACGTGCACTAAAGACCCTCTTCTATAAAGTTTTAATAGTGTTGCCAAGTAAATAATTCTTTCAAGGCACTGAAGAATTATGTAGATGGAGTTTCCAAAATATAATTAACAATTGCTTATAACTGTTAAAAAGCCCTGAGTCAGAACTTTCAATACCTTCCTGAAATTATATTTCTCAGACAAAATGGCACGTTTGTTTATTTTATAAAAAATTACAAGACCATTTTGCTTTTTTGGAGGAAAGAAGTCAAGTTTATGAAACAAAATCAAGTAGATTATACAGGAAAAGTAAAGTAAAATATTCAGCAATATTATCTTTCTTAGACATTTTGTACATGTCAGTTATAACTTGTAGTTACGAATTTAGGCACCAAATTAATGTGACAAGTCACTTCTCCTGCACCTACTGCAAATTCTCAACAAAACAAAAATCTCAATTATAACCTCAGGTTCCCCTTTCCTCTATTATTCACAAACAAGAATAAACGCTGGAAAAAGTAATACTCTGACAGAAAAGGAGGTAGAAAATGCCAATGTAGCAACTTACACTTTTAATCCATAAGCTCCATTATCTAGTTCATATTTTTATACTGTAGTTTCACACACGACTAACCCTTTATCAGTAAACTGAAGCTCAATCTAAAGGCTGTTCCCCTCACTGTAGTAAAGCAATGTACACATGAGACAGCATAAGAGTGTCCTCCAATTTAATGTTTTAAAGAAGTACAACTATAATTATTAATACTGCTATAGATATATATATGTTAAAGTTCCAAGGCTATATAGGATTATCAAGTAATATCAGTAAGCATTCCTATCATGATATTCAAGCAAGTGAAATTACGTTGCCTTTTTGAGAGATAAACATATTTGAAACTTTTACAAGGAGACGTAAAGACAATTGACATTTTCAACAAGGCACACATATAAGTTGTGAAAATCTATTACCTTGCCAATTTAGTACAAATCCAAAGCTAATCTTATTCTGATATTTAAAATGTCTCTCCCCTCTGACTCAAAATGAAATAATCCTTCCAATTCATAGCATTTGAAACTTCCTCAATTATGACTGCTGACAGTGGGAAAGGGAGGAGAAATGTCCCCTCCTCACATTCCAGGGACTTGATGCCAAAGCGACTTTACCTCTTGTAAACATACACTACTAAATAATTCAGGTGTTTCTCAATTTATACGGACTCAAAGTTCTATTCCACCAAAGGGAGGAAGAAGAGTTGTTCATGGGTATGGTGTTTCAGTTTTGCAAGATGAAAAAGTTCTGGAGAGTTGCTTCACAACAATATGAATGTACTTAACACTACTAAACTGTACACTTAAAAACAGTTGATATGGTAAATTCTATGTTATGCATTTTTTCCCATAATAAAAAAATGCAAAAAATCCTACCCCCAAATTTAATTTTTCACACAAATTATTTCTATAAAGCATATTGGACACTCTGAGAAGAAAAGTGCTTTTTCTTTTAGATTAAAAAAAAGCAAACTGTATCAAAGCCTATAATTTACAAAGCAATAGTCAATTAAACTTCACTAAGAATGAATTGGTTGAAAGACCCTTTTTATTATTCAATTAAAGATACTCTCCACTAATGCTTTGATGAAATCTTATGATCCTCTTTTTTTCCCTACACTCAAACACTAACACTCTTTCCACCCGTTGTAACCCCACTGTCCTGACTCTACCCTACCCCATCCCTAATTCTCTTAGTTCATATATTTAACTAATTCCTATTCCAAAAAGGGTCCAGAATTCAGAACAAAGATCAGCAATTGGGCAACATGTAACTAGATAGTATGTTTCTACCATGAAAAAACGAACCAGCAAGCTTTGAAATTCGAACTGGACAAATCTTAAGCAGCATGCATTTCAATATGCTAAAATGCTCTTAACAGGCTAAAACTACCAAAAATATAAATTTAAGAAAGTTACCTCCCACATTATCTATTAATTAATTTTATGCCTCAGTAGCAAGCTGGTCAATTTGCAATGTTTAAAGTTACAAATATCTTACTCAAGCATAATTTGGCCAGCTAAACATTTGTCTAATATAATATTCCTACACTAATACAAAACTATCTTCTCTTGAAAACCTTCTTGCTCCCAACAAAATTAAATATATATATAGTATAAGCAGTTAGAATGTTAAATTATGTGAACAAAAACCATTAGAGTAGCACCATCTGGTAAGTTGTGTGTGTGTTTTGAGTAACAAAGCTAACGATCTTAGAAGAATAAAGGAGAAAATGTGGTAGGGTGAGGCAGTATAGAGAGGAAATCCAAACGCTTCTCAATGACAACCCTTCTGAAACGTTAGGAAATGTCATCAGTACCTCTGGATCCCTTCCTTGTGGCTACAAATTCCTTTACGTACACAACGGCTGCATAATATATTGGGTGTGTTAAGATGTTGACTGCTTATTTCAATGTTGTGTATCTAGCCCCTGAAGCCCAATAAATATTTTTTTGAATGAATGTATGTCAGGGTTTTTTTGTTTGTTTTGGTTTTGTTATGATTCTAGGAAAAGTAAAAGCTCTTTTGAGGCACAGGATAAAGAGGTTTAGAAAATGAGGAGAAAACACACCTAACTGGAAAAGTACTGCTAAGTGACATATAATAAGAGGTAGCAGATTCAGAGTTGGAGGAAAGTCACGTAAATGATTAAGTTCTTGATTTTATTCTCTCACACAAACTCAAAATAAATTAAAAATAATTTTCAGATGCTTGAAAACATGAATAGATAACTATTTTTCTATTCATGAAACAAATTTCAAAGTGATACAAATAAAGAAAATCCACAAGTACTTAGCACTAAAATTATAGTGTCTTTATGATTTCTGTAATAGAAGACTATAAGTTATATTTTGATTATGAAGAAAATAACTAAACTAGTCTGGAAGATGACATTACCTTTTAGGGATACAAGTTTTAGCTTTGCAGCTCAGAAAACAAGAAGGATCTGTTTAAGTAGAGCCAGAGCCCACACAAATTCTCTGACTGGCCAAGCTCTGCATGAGGCAGCCAGGTGCTCCCTCCTCACCAGGAGATCTGGTGGAGAAGAGATGGGTGGCCTACAACACAGAAGAAAGGAAAAACCTGACTATGCTGTTTTCAAACCTGCAAGAAGATAGTCTGTTTGTCTCTTTATGTGAACATCATCAGTCAGATGTACTACCTTTTTATAACTTCAAAATAGTTTTAAAAATAGCCTCAGTGGCCCCTTATTAGATAACAGAGTAGAGTCCACATAAATTTTCATATCTAAAATTTGTAAAAATTTTACTATTCTAAGTGTTAAATAACAGCTACCCAACTAAACAGATACGGAATTGTCGAGACTACAAAACCAGCCAGCAATGCTTCCCATTGCTTTTGCTAGGACTTGCAAAGGCAGCAGCAAGTAGGTGGTCAGAAACAGCGTTATGAGGGCTAGAGACTTTGTACTTTCAAATTTGGTTGAAAAACTGAAATAAGAAAAACTAGCCACATTCAAAGGAGGAAGAACTACAAAAGATAGCTATTCTTAGAAGTAAGCTTATATACAGTATATAGTAGACAGCATTGTAAACAGCTGATATAATAATCTAACAGCAATGAACCCCCAAACACTTATTTATATGTATATGTACCCTGGAGGCAATACATAAAATGATTAGATGCTCTAGAGTTGAAGTCTGTGTCAAAAAAAAAAAAAAATCATCTATGGGTAATCGGACATATTTCTGTAAATGTCCTCGTCACTCTTTCTAAAGTTTGTATTATTAGGTTATTTACTATGTCTTGGATATTGTTGGCAGTTTAAATAATATTTTCATTTGTTGTATAAAGAGAGACTGCTTCCTTTATAGTAAGACTTACTATCTAAGAGAGTGTGGAAGTAAGGCTTACAATGAAGGTAAAATCAGTAACACTGTCAGAATTAACTGATACAAAGAAGAAAAGATTGCTGCTTTGGACCTCACGCTATCCTTTGCAGATCACCAGGTACTATTCAATACATTCGCAAAGCTAAACAGAACCTCAGAGGTCCAACAGGGCAATGTCATTTCACTGGTAAGATCAAGCCAGGGTAGGAAATCACAGGGAAAACTAAAGCATATTTCCACAGATATTTTAAAACACTGGCTGGACAAAACAGTATATAAGTTAATCTAAGAAAGGCAACTGTGCATGGTCAGTTAACAGGTACTCTTGTATTCGTTTTGTTCCCTCTTCAGCTGCCCATTATTATTGCTTTTTTGTTTTGATGTCTGTCAGTCATTTTGAAACTGTTATTAGATTCAAGTTAGAGTTCCTTTTGAATTTAAAAAATAAGCTAAATACAGTCATTATTCTCTCATCCTATACTTCCATTTACTCAAAGAATTCAGAAACACACATTTGGATAACTGAATAACTTTCTGTTATCTTAAAGAGAATCTTCCCTTCAATATTTCCTTAACTATGGAACTTGTACTGTAATTTTATCATTTAACATATGTGACGTAAGGGTTGACTTGCTCCTTCCATTTGGTGCATGACTCTTCAGAGAACCTGTGTCAATGCACTGTGAAAAACCATAATGAAATAAAGGATAACTGATCATAAAGTGTGTCTTTTGAAGTCTAACAAATTTATAAATTATAAAATGCAATAAAAACAAAAAAGGAAATCCTTAAAGGATCTTCCCCTTAGAAGCCAGAAAGTAATCATCTATGAATTACAAGGATATATTTTAAATTAAAAAAAAAAAAAGACAAAAACTTGATTTAAAACACTGTTTTGTAGAGTTTTTGTTCTGGTACACTTACAGACTAATTACACTCCAGTAAAGAAACTATGATAGCAGAAATTAATTCATTAGAACTTCCAACTAGCTCAAAGCTTACTCAGGTCTCATGACCAGACACTTCAGCTAACAAAGCACACTGTGTTTCTTAGTTAATACAAAAGAATCCTTCGTTCAATAGCCTTGCGACAAATAGGACATTCACTCATGCGGTCTCCACAGAGTTGGCACGTTCCATGACCACAGAGGAAAATCATATTCTTCAGACGATCCAAACATACTGGGCACATTGTCTGTAATATGAGATAACAAAGTAATAAATGTTGAACTGTTTTACATTTTGAAAGTGACATAATATGTGACAATTGTTATATCATTAACTTTATTTTGTTGTTTTAGTCAAATAATACTGTTATTTTTTAAAATATATATATCTTAAATTTAAATAGTTAAAATGTCATCCTTATAAAATGGAAATATTGGTTGTACTATCA
Source organism: Carlito syrichta (assembly GCF_000164805.1). Taxonomy (NCBI): domain Eukaryota; kingdom Metazoa; phylum Chordata; class Mammalia; order Primates; family Tarsiidae; genus Carlito; species Carlito syrichta. Next base: position 19,979 of record NW_007082596.1, read on the forward strand.
GGATAGCACTGTAAAAAAAGGTACTATGAGATATAAAAAAATTTAAAACAAAAGATGCAAACATCATAGCATAATAGGAAATGGATGGAAATCGCCCCATTCTGTCTGACTGAGATGCCCCAGTTCAAGGTACTGGACAGCTCGCATGTGAAGAACACGCTGTGCCAGGCGTGCTGGAGTGTGGAGCAGTGCAGAGATGTAGCTTAAACACCTGCCAGGCACCATGCTAGCTGAATACGATGCCATCTCAGGCCTGTCATCATTCCCACTTAGAAAATGAGGAAACTGAGGCTCAGGGGATTTAAAACCTTTCTCCAGGCCAGCTAGAGTGTGAACTCGGGTCACAGAGCCCCCAGAGCTTTTGCTCTTGAACACTGTGCTGCATTGCAATATCATCAACGTGGATCCCCTGAGTTAAAACCAATTAGCCTTGGTTACATATTAAGAAATTTAAGTTGCATGAACTCAGAAGAATTTAGAAGTACTTTAGGTATATGTCTGTGAAAACATTTTAGGAAATCATATTTATTCACAAAAAATATTTTATATATTTTTTTGTTTTGTTTTAAATCAGGGTCTCACTCCATCACCCATGCTAGAGCGCAATAGCGTGATCACAGCTCACTGCAGCCTCAACCTCCTGGGCTCAGGCAATCCTTCCATCTCAGCCTCCCAAGTAGGTGCATGCCACCATGCCCAGTTAATTTTTAATTTTTTGTAGAGACAAAGTCTTACTATGTTGCCCAAACTGGTCTCGAACTCCTGGGCTCAAGCGGTCCTCTCACTTTGGCCTCTGAAAGTACTGGGATTATAGGCATGAGCTACTGTGCCCAGCCTATATTTGTGTATTTATAAAGTTATATTTTACCTTAATATATTATAATACTTCATTTTGAATTCATTTTTCCCAAACAACACGGAAATAAAATAATTAAACAGAAATGTCTAGATTAATAAACTAGGCCTAAAACCTATAGCGACCAACTTTGACAATGCCAGAGATCATTGTTAAAAAAGAAAAAAGGCTGGGTACAGTGCCTCATACCTCTAATACCAGCACTTTGGGAGGCGGAGGCAAGAGGATTGTCCGAGTCCAGGGGTTCAAGACCAGCCTGGGCAACTTGACAAGACCTCGTCTACAATAAATAAAAAACGTTAGCTGGCTGTGGTGGTAAACACCTTAGTTCCAATTACTCGGAAGGCTGAGCTGGAAGAAACACCTGAGCAAGACAAGGCTGCAGTGGCTGTAAGTGTACCAGAACACTCTAGCCTGGGCAACAGAGTGAGATTCCAACTCAAAAAAAAGAAAAGGGCCAGGCTCGGTGGCTCAGCCTGTAATCCTGCGCCTTGGGAGGCTGAGGTGAGTGGATTGCCAGAGCCCACGGGTTCGAGACCTGCCTGGGCAACTTGGCGAGACCTCATCTCTACAGTAAATCAAAATGAGCTGGGCGTGGTAGCGCCTGCCTGTAGTTCCAGCTACTTGGAAGGCTGAGGCGGAAGGATCGCCGGAGCCCAGCAGGTTGAGCCTGCGGTGGCCAGGAGCAGCCACTGCACTTCAGTCTGGGAAACGGAGTGAGACTCCAACTCAAAAAAAAAAAGAAAACAAAAGGAATTGTAGTCTACATTGCTAACCCCATTCCTCCAAAGCAAACTGTCATATTTCTGTGTCACAGTTTTGAGAAGGAAAGCTGTAGAAAATCACATATTTTTGAATGTTAAAAAGCCAAATTAGCCTTTTAGTATCACTAATAGTTTCATTTCCATTAAATTTTCAAGAGGTCTGTATAATTAACAACTCTATTTCCAAAAGCAAACATATCTGTGCAGTCTGTGTAAAGTTACTTTGAAATTAATATATCCCTAACAGCAAGTGAAATTAATTTTTGTCTGTTAAAGAGATTCTGGGGGATAGATTGGAGATTTGAATGAAGAGACGTATTCAGATAGTTTCTCTGGTTTTCTTGATAACTTTGGTGGCAGTCCCAATAAAAAATCCATCATTCCTCAGAAAATGGGTTTTGTTACAAATTTTTAAATACGTTAGTGATAAAATATGGTGATAAAGATTATTCAAAGAATAAAAAACTTCGCAATGCTAAACTGGGGATATAGGCAGAACTAAATTATTCTTTTAGAATCCATAAGAGGGTTAAATAAATATCGTTATTCATTATAAGAACAATTTTAATTCACAATTAGAAGATAAAATGCTTTTCACAGAAGTGTTAAAATATCACCTTAACTTTCTGTAAGCTTCTTATGGAAAAGGAACCAAGATGCTAGGGGCTTCAAAATTTTAAAAATGCTTTCTTTTATATTATAATGAGCCAAATATGAACCCACTACATTAATAACCTTTAAATTCATATTTATCTGTACTTATTCATTTCATAACAAGTATTGCTAGGTACTAGAAAAACTAGCTCAATCAGAGTATTCATTTTTTCAGATGGATGCTTAAATGCCTAATAAATACATATATTCCATTTTTATTTATTTACATACATTCCATTTATTTACTTACTTTTTTTAGAGATAGCGGTCTCATTCTCACCAGGCTAGAGTACAGAGGCACCATTATAGCTCACTGCAACCCTGGAGTCCTGGACTCAAGGGATCCTTCTGGCTCAGCCTCCAAGCAGCTGGGACTACATGCATATGCCACCACGCGGGGGTAATTTTTTTTTTTTAAGAGCTAGAATCTTGCCATGTTGCCCAGGCTGGTCTTGAACTCCTGATCTCAAGCAATTCCTCTGCCTCAGCCTCCTGAGTAGCTGAGATTACAGGCATGATCCACCGTAACCAGTCAATTTTAATCAGTTATCACAAGGGTCATTAGTTATCCTGGGTCACTATCAATTAACTGTACAGTATTATTTAGTCTTAAATTAAGATAGAAAACACAGGAGTGATGACTCTAACAATTGCATGGTAATACTGATGTGATTGCCAAACTAAAGAAACAACACCATTGCTGCTCAAGCCTTTCATTAGATTTAGTCACTGGGTCAAATAGTGAGTGTTATCCTTTTCCTTTCGTAACACTGGGCTATTCCCATTTGCTATAATAAAGATTAAAAAATGTTTCAGTTATTACTTTTTTGGGCCCCCCCCAAGACCTGATTTTTATTTAACATATACCTACAAGTTTTAGCTAATTTCTTTATCTAGTTGCTTTTATTAAATACTGAGTAAATATAAAGGAATAATTTTGTTGATACATATATGATGCCAAGAACAAGATAACAGCACTCAGTTTAAAGGAGGGACTGCTACTCTCATTTTGAAGCCCCCCATAGGTCCTCCCCAGGCCCTGCATCTGCCCTTCACTGATGACTCGGACTGTGAACTGTGCATTAAATTTCCCTTGTTTTCATTTCCTTTCTATTAAAGTTATCACATGGAAGTAAAAATGTGCATGAATCATATGTGTACAGTTTAATAATTCATAAAAAACTCATGTAACTGTATTCAGATCAAGAAATGGAGCATCAGGACTCTAGAAATGTCCCTTGTGCCCCTTCCCAGTCCCATCCTCAGTCAAAAAACCATTACCCTTGACTTTTAACAATCTGTATGGGTTTTTTTCCAAATTTGTATTCTCCAAAATATCCTGTTTAGTTTTATTAGATAATAACACTTGATACTAACAGTCCCTTAACATTTTCCTCACTCTAATAGGTATGAAAAGGAACTTCATTATAATTTAAGTTTTTATTTCCTGATCACTAATGTGGTTGAGCACTTTTTTTATGCTTATCAGTTATTTATGCATTACCTGTTTTGGAAACATCTGGTTAAACCTTCTAATCGGATATTTCTCACTGTAAATATGCAAATAATACAAAAAATATTCTAATATAAACTAAGCTTACTACAGAAAACACTAGTAGTTTTACAGAAAAATATCCAGTGTCATTCTTAGAGTCACTGTGTAACACGAAATCTCTCTTTTACCTGCTCTTTAATGTCCTGTAACTGTTGCTGCAACTTTTGCACATCTGCATTGACATTGGTATTATCCTTGTCCTTTTGTAATACTGGAATATTCCCACTTGCTATAATATAGATAAAAAATGTTTCAGTTATTACTGCCTTGACATAATGACTTTTTATTTCTAAAGTCATTACTGTTTTATTAAAAACACAAAATTTTAAAATTTTAGAATCTTCTTACAAATTTTTTTCACACTTGGACAACAGATACCGTGGTGACATTTGTTACACTCTTTCATTTATAATCTTCAAAAAGAAACTGGTTTGCACATTTATTTCTAACTATATTTTAACTCAGGCAGAGCACATCCACACACAGACTTGAGTTTTCTAAGGCTCTACTTGCTTCTTTTGGCAAGTTCACAAATTCATTTTATGCTTGTCTTCTCTGCTATAGTACTGTATGACTCAAGAGGTAGCCAGCAGGCTTTTGGCCAGTTTCGGCAACAATAATAAGTTTCACAAATGATTTTTGTGAGGATACAGAACAATCTAGCCTCCTTCCTTTATGATTAAATGTCCTTGTTACTGATCTGAGATGGGGAACTCAAGAAAGTCATCAGTGTCTGCAAACACAGAGGGCAATCTTTGATTTCATTTTTCCTACTTTCTAGATTCTAGGTCTTTTTTTTTTTTTTTTTTTTTTTTTGAGTTAGAGTCTCACTCTGTCACCCAGACTGGAGTGTAGTGGCCGCTCCTGGCCACCGTAGCCTCGACCTGCTGGGCTCCGGCGATCCTTCCGCTTCAGCTTTTTTTCTCGCCAAGTTGCCCAGGCGGGTCTCGAACCTGTGGGCTCAAGCAATCCACTCACCTCAGCCTCCCAAGGCGTGGGATTACAGGCTGAGCCACCGAGCCCGGCTGATTCTAGGTCTTTTATTTTGGTTCACCTGTGCCTGGGATTTTATTTTGCTCGATTTGTGATAAAGACAAAAGTCTTGGGCAGAAGTTGTAACACTAACACTCTTCCTCATATGTTCATAAAACATGTTCACAGAAAAATAAATCAAAGAAACTATTCAGCTAATATTTAATATAGAGACAAAATTTTTTTTTTTTTTTTGAGTTGGCGTCTCACTCGGTCGCCCAGACTGGAGTGCAGTGGCCGCTCCCAGCCACCACAGCCTCGAACTGCTGGGCTCCGGTGATCCTTCCGCCTCAGCCTTCCAAGTAGCCGGAATTACAGGCATGCGCTACCATGCCCGGCTGATTTTTTGATTTATTGTAGAGATGAGGTCTCGCTGCCCAGGCGGGTCTCAAACCCGTGGGCTCAGGCAATCCACTCACCTCAGCCTTCCAAAGGCGCGGGATTACAGGCTGAGCCACTGAGCCCGGGTGACAAAAAATATTTTTAAGCAGCTGTACTATTGAAAAGATTGAAGTAAATCAATTATTTTTCACCTTTCTGCCTGTCACTGGATTATACTTCTGTTTACCTACAGCTACTCTGTCCCAAATAATTATTCTTTCATAAAATACTTAAAGTAGATAAGGCTACTATATAAAGGAAGGAGGTTCATACTTTTGGTAAACTGAAAAGTAACTTTTAATTTGATATCCCTCCTAAAAATACAGTATATTCTATCTTAAGAAAAGAAAGCAAATTTCTTTATGCAAGAACGCAATGTTCTTTATACCATTCACGGAAGTTTCTCAGAAGATCATATTTAAAGTTCTATCATCACACCACAAACTGGAAAAACATAATTTTAGGTTTGTAATGTAATATAATGTAACAAGAGCACCAGCAATCCACACCTCATCCTCTGTGGATCCAAGTCAGGTATCTTAGGTTTTATAAGGCAACAGTTATTACAAAAGAGAAGACATTCATGCAGGTCCCAACAAGAAAGCAAAATAAGAAAATGCTTAAGAAAATTCACTTACAGATGTCATCAGTGGCATCTTCCGAACTCTTTCCTCCACAGCACATAATGAAAGGCACTCTTCGTTCAACTACTGCCCGACACTGCACGCACTTTTTCATCAGGCTAGCACAGTCTGGAAAATAGTAACACAGACACTTCTTACAAGAGAGGACATGAATAAAAGTATTGCCTTTCTTAGCTAACTTTTATGACTTAAACTTCACACTATAATAAACTTTAAACAAGTCACTGTGATACATAGTGAGTATTCTCCAATGGTAGCCTCTAGAACAGAGTCCATCATTATGAAAACAACGACATTTTCTAATACACAGCTGTGTATTAGAATACACCAAATATTAGAATACACAGAATATTAGAATAATATTAGAATATTAAAATAAACTGTGGAAATTTTTTGTTTGTTTTTGTTCTTAAGTAACACAAAGGCCAGACACAGTGGTTCGCACTTATAATCTCAGCACTTTGGGAGACCAGGGTGGGAGGACTGCTTTGAGCGAGCCCAGGAGTTTGAGACCAGTCTGGGCAGCATAGTGAGATCCTGTCTCTATTTTTTAAAAAATAAAAATAAAAAAAATAAAAGTAACACAATATCCATTTGAAGGCCTTAAGGCTTGACTATAAAGGAGGAAGGCATTGTTAACAAATATCAACTAATACTTGAATTATAATGTTGCTTAAATGATAATTTTCTAAAAATATTTTCTATTGTTAATGATTTATCTCTAACATGTCTAAAGTATGTTGAACAATCCTTCTTCTCTTATCAAATTGATGCAACATAACAAGGAAACTATTTAGTGATTACTTTTGAAATGCAGCAGTTCAGAAAAAGAATTAAAAATTTTCCTAATAGACTATTTTTATGATATTTAATTTGAAAAGTCTATAAGCAACATTTCAATAGAATGCTTTCCCATTCCAAGAAGAAATATCTAGATTGTTCATACTACTTTACATCTAAACTTGTTAATTAATTATAAAATAGCATAGCAATTCAACATATTCTTTCTCATTAACATTTACTATGAAAGTTTACTACACATTTTAGCCTACATACCAAGTGTCATTCACTTTGTTGTTCATTTCAAAAATGGGAAAAATAATGAAAAGCGTGGCAGGATATCCAGGGATAACTTACGACAAAACTCTAAACTTTAACAAAGCATAAAACCAGGGGTGTGGACAGGGTGGGGCACACACTCCTAACAGTTTACTTTGCTGCTGAACAGAGAACAGTCATCAAGTCAACCTCATGCCAGAGCCTAACCATAGTGGGTCTGATGGTTGGTTGCACAAGATCCACTAGGTAGGAACTAGTGCTGATAGAAATTGGTTTTGGAATTTGTCTTCCATTTGATGGCAGATTTTTTTTTTCTTAAGTGTAAAAGATCAATTGCCTAGCCGGGCTCAGTGGCTCAGCCTGTAATCCCGCGCCTTTGGGAGGCTGAGGTGAGTGGATTGTCTGAACCCGCGGGTTCAAGACCCGCCTGGGCAGCGAGACCTCATCTCTACAATAAATCAAAAAATCAGCCGGGCGTGGTAGTGCATGCCTGTAATTCCGGCTACTCGGAAGGCTGAGGCGGAAGGATCGCTGGAACCCAGCAGGCGAGGCTGCGGTGGCCGGGAGCGGCCACTGCACTCCAGTCTGGGTGACCGAGTGAGACTCCAACTCAAAAAAAAAAAAAAAAAAGATCAATTGCCTAAATACATTATATGTAACTACAATTATCCAAAATTATTATAATGCCAAGTTCGATTATTACATTATTTCTATAACACATTTCTTCAGCCCCTCCATAAGGTATATACTCTCTCCCTCCTTTGACCTGCAAGGCACCTTAAACTCTTTAAGGCTCCAACACTCCGCTTAACTTTATTGTGATGTGGGTACTGAATTAACTACTTTACTGTATACTCCTTGGGAAAGGAATATTTTCCACCTTAATTTTATCTTCCTTGGCAATCACATACTTAAGAGTCTGTAAAATGAAGAAATGATCTACTTCTTAGGGTTATTCTAAAGATAAATGATGGATAAATGAGGAAAAACTCAAAAAGATATTAAAATGCCCCAATAAAAGTGCCTTTTTTTCTTTTTTTAAAGAGATGAGGTCTTACTATGTTGTCCAGGCTGGTCTTGAACATCTGGTCTCAAGCAATCCTCCCCTCGGGTCTTCCAAAGTGCTGGGATTACAGGCATGAGCCACCACGCCCAGCCCCTTGTTACATTTTGTTTTTTGAGTTGGAGTCTCACTCTGTCGCCCAGGCCAGAGCGCAGTGGCACGCTCACGGTCACCACAGCCTCTACCTGCTGGGCTTAGGTGATCCTTCCACCTCAGCCTTCCAAGTAGCTGGAACTACAGGCGCGTGCTATCATGCCCAGCTTATTTTTTGATTTACTGTAGAGACGAGGTCTCACCAAGTCACCCAGGCAAGTCTTGAACCCCCGGGCTCAGGCAATCTTCTTGCCTAGGTCCCTCCCAAAGTGCTGGGATTATAGGCTGAGCCACCACACCTGGCCATCTTGTTGCATTTTAAAGCAAAGACCCTTTGCCATCTTCCAGGGCTGCTGTCTAGAGGTATTCAGCATGGTCCAGCATTTGACATTATCATCACAGGCTTTCCTACAACACAGCCACTAACAAAACTAGGCTGTCCTGAGCCTAGTTTTAGAATTGTTTACCTTTATACCAAGAAGGTTGGGAAAGCACCAAAATCCGCATGTAGCGTGGGCCTAGGCAGACTTCAAGGGGTTCCTGCTATGAGACCTAAAGTTTGTGTGTGGTTGTCGAAAATGAAAAAATATGTTAGTGGGTCCTATGATGGTCCCATGTGTGCTACACGTGTCCATGACAGGATCAAGCATACTTTCCTTATCAAAGAGCAGAAAATCATTGTGAAAGTGTTAAAGGCACAAACACAGAGACAGGAAGCTAAACTTTAATTTTTTTTTTTTTTTTTGAGTTGGAGTCTCACTCTGTCACCCAGACTGGAGTGCAGTGGCCGTTCCCGGCCACCACACCGCAGCCTCGACCTGCTGGGCTCCAGCGATCCTTCCACCTCAGCCTTCCAAGTATCTGGAACTACAGGCGCGCGCTACCACGCCCAGCTCATTTTTTGATTTATTCTAGAGATGAGGTCTCATCAAGTTGCCCAGGAGGGTCTCGAACCCGCGGACTCAGGCAATCCACTCACCTCAGCCTCCCAAAGGCACGGGATTACAGGCTGAGCCACCGAGCCCGGCTGGAAGCTAAACTTTAAAATGAAACTTTTTTTGAGTAATTAAAAAAAAAAAGCAAAGACCATGTAAAAACTTTGGGAGCTCCTGACAAAAAATACCATATTTAAGGCTCTAGAATCTGTGTAACCAACTATAAATTATAATCATCTTTCATATCTCATGTAAGTATCACTTTGGTCAATGACAGGGGTCAGCAAACTACCACTTGAGGGCCAATTTGTCACCTGTTTTTAGAAATAAAGTTTTATTGGAACACAGCCATACCTGTTTATTTGCATATTTTCCATGGTTGTTTTTTCACTACAGTGGCAGAGTTGAATATTTAGAGAGAGAGAGAGTTGAGTGGTTACTACAGAAGCCATGTGACCAACAAAGTCAAGAATATTTACTATTTGACCCTTTCCATAAAAAGTCTACCAAATTCTGGCCTATAAAAACTTAAATAACCTGAGCCCTTTTTATCAAAGACAGAGAATTCTTTCTGTCAGTTGATGGTAGGCATTATACCAGTCTTTGGTAAACAGAAACAGTTGCCCGAGACAGAAGGTTACAGAAGAAAACTTTGATCCCTTCTTTAGTTGCGATGGTAGCCATTATACCAGTCTTTGGTAAACAGAAACAGCTGCCTGAGACAGAAGGTTACAGAAGAAAACTTTGATCCCTTCTTTAGTTGTCAACAGAATAAAAAACACCAAGACTTAAAGCAAATCTAAGCCAAGGAGATTAAACTATCATATCATTTGTATATTATTTTAGTCAGTATATTAAAAATCCTATACACCTGTTGACTGAGCTATTTCATAACAGGAGACACCATGCTTTATATGGGGTCCATTTAAATAAGGTATAAGTTGTTAAACTTGGTTAAAATCCTTCATTGACAAAATGAAAAGCAAAGGAAGAAGAATATTAAACAGTGTATGAACTTGGACAGAATAAAGGGGATAATACAAAAAGCAAAGGTCTTCAAGAGGATACATTTAACAGAAACTCTAAAACATCTCTTAAGTTTTAATACTGTCCTCACAAAGGTAAGATTTCTTAAACTCTCTTTACATAAAAGGAACGGATGGCCAGAAATCATAGCCTCAGAAATGGATGCTGTAAGTTCTTCAATAGTGGGGAAGCTACGCAGAAGAGGCAATCCTAAGAGAAAGACAAGTAAAGGTGTGCTCATTTTATATGAAAAAAGGCTACACTAAGTGTTCCAATATTCACTTGTAGAAATAAAATTCTATTATGTGTGAAAAGGGATAATTTTGTGCTAATACAACTGAAACCAAAATCCAAGGTGGTAGAACATAGCATATTCAGTCTTCTCTAACATTCAGAAGCATGGCAGGAAATAGCAGACATTTTAGTACAGAGAAAGAAATGGAAGGCCCACCAGCTTTTTTGATTGTGAATTATTCAAAAAACAAAATTTTAAAAACCCTAATTTTTGTTATGTTTTGCTTTCTTTCCTTCTTTTTTTAAAGAGATAGGGTCTCACTCTGTTGACCAGGCTGGAGCGTAGTGATGTGATCACAGCTCACTGTAACCTCAAATTCCTAGGCTCAAGCCATCCTCCCACCTTAGCCTTCTGAGTAGCTAGGACAACCGGCATGTGCCACTATGCCCAGCTAATTTTTTCATTTTCTATAGGGACAGGGTCTCACTATTTTTCCCAGGCTGGTCTCAAACTCCTGGCCTCAAGTGACCCTCCCACCTCAGCCTCCTAAGTGCTGGGATTGTAGGTGTGAGTCACTGCACTCAGCCCATCTCTATTTTTATAATAATATCGAGGAATCTTTGTATAGGCTACTTACTCTCACAAGCACACATGTGTCCACAGGGTTGAAAAAGAACAGCTGCTTTCTTGTCAGAGCATACCACACATTCTTCAATCTATAGAAAAAGAGGTTACAGGAAAGAGTGACCATCTACAGATAAATCTAGTAACTCTAATCGGTCCATGTACATCCACAAACTGTACCTCCTCTATAAGGAAATATTCTAAGCACAGAGAAATTTAACACACAATTTTCTCCTATCCTCTACTCTCCTAGTTACACATGTTCAAATCTTTATATACTTTAGCTTTTCAGGCACTTACTTCTATATTAGTCTCCCTATGAATCCTAAAGAACAGTATAGAAAAACTCCATTTCCTCTGAGATCCAGGCCAGACTTCAATCCCCCCCCCAAAAAACCACATTTGAAAGGAACCAAAAAGACAATGAAAGAAAAAATGAAATAAGTAAAAAAAAGAAATGATTGAGAGAAGGTAGTTGTTTTGTTATTGTTGTTTTAGAGACAAGGTTTTGCTGTCACCTAGGCTGAAATACGGTGGTGCAATCACAGCTCACTGCAGTCTTAAACTCCTGGGCTCAAGCAATCCTCCCATCTCAGCCTTCTGAGTAGCTAGGACTATAGGCATTTGGCTAATTTTTTAATTTTTTTTTTTTTGTAGAGATGGAGTCACTAGTTGCCCAGGCTAGTCTCAAACTCCTGGTCTAAGATTTCTAATATTCATAAAAACCTAGCAGAGTAGTCAGTCTGCTAAAGTTCAAGAGGGATTTTTCTTTTTACCCACATTTAAGGGACTCTACCTAAAAGCACTTTTTTCAAGACTTGGCTATGCAGTGTCCAATGCATAATAATTATCTTCTCCTTTCTATATAATGATATACTGGTTTTAAAAATTATTACCAGTGCATCTGTCGGTGTCTGAATTGCTAAAGAGTTTAAAATTATATAGCAAATTGATCTAACATCACTTACTTACTCCCTGTCTTATTATTAAAAGAAAATATCTTCATAACCATAACTCTGTCTCCTTTCTGGATTATTTCCTAAAGTTGTACTCCCAGGAGTAGGATTACTAAATCAAGCATTTGTGGTAACAATTTGTGTAGATAGTTGGGATGGCCTCCCAGTCTCCAGCAGTATTTGGACTTTCACTGCTAGTATTAAAAAAAAAAAAAGTGTATTATGTATATATATCCTTGCTATTTTGACAGTAATAGTTCATGCTAATTCATAATTTTGAAAATTTGTGTTTCTCTAATTGCTAGAGAGACCACGCTTGTTTATTCTCCCTCCAAATATTATATTTTTCTTCAATGAAGATGTTTATTATCCTTTAACCACTTGGGGTCACTATTTCTTTACAGCCAAAGGCTCTGCAACCAACCTGGCAAATCTGTTGGGTGGGTTTTTGTATTTTTCTATGAGTTCGGACATTTAATAATTTAAAAAACAGATTGCCAGTCTATTAATTCTTGAAGTAACTGCATTTTTTCCATTATACCTCCCTGTTTCATCAACTGTTCCTTGTAGATATTGTTCTTGATTTTGTCTGTGTAACATAACAAGGTGAAAGGAACAGGGGCTTAAAAATCAAGACACCAGCCGGGCTCGGTGGCTCAGCCTGTAATCCCGCGCCTTTGGGAGGCTGAGGTGAGCGGACTGCCTGAGCCCGCAGGTTCAAGACCCACCTGGGCAGCGAGTCATCTCTACAATAAAACCAAAAATTAGCCGGGTGTAGTAGCGCATGCCTGTAATTCCAGCTACTTGGAAGGCTGAGGCAGAAGGATCGCCGGAGCCCAGCAGGTCGAGGCTGCAGTGGCCGGGAGTGGCCACTGCACTCCAGTCTGGGTTACAGAGTGAGACTCCAACTCAAAAAAAAAAAAAAACAAAAATCAAGAGACCTGCATTCAAGAACCACCTGTCAGTGCACTTCTTTTAAGCTTCTGCTTTTATAAGAGTTACTTCATATTTGAGACTCTGCTTTTGGCAACCTGAGATTCTGACTACTCACTTTATGTCTCTTTTTAAAGCAGAAGGGCTTTAATAGAAGACATACTTTGCTAATAGATTACAAATTTTTAGGAAATAATTATTATACACATCTTTATCTTGACTACAAAAGGTGTTCTATAAAGGTCTGTTTGAAAAAGGGCTTAATCTAGCAAAAAATGTTCAAGCGCAACAGAATATACAGACCAATCTAAAAACAAAAGAATGATTTAAATGTTTGTTCTTCTTTCATATTTTTTCCCAAAACTTTGTAAGCAGGTACCTAAAGCAAATTATAAATACCAAGCAGAATGAGCCTCATATTAAGCAGAGTTGACACTGATTAATACATATGAAATTGCCAACACTGTGCCTAGCGCACAGTAAGTATTGTTAGTTCATCCTTCTCACATTTATAAATTGATTCAGCAGTTCCATACATACTAGCACTCCAGTGTCTCCTATAAAAATAACAATATCAAAAATAACTTCCTTGTGCTTTTTTCTGTTCCAAAAACTTTACCATAGGTACATTAATTTGGATCATAAAAACCATCCAGTCTTAGAATGCTGAAAATATAAGAAGTACTAGTAAGATAATACCATTTAAGTCACTGTCAGCAAATTCATTATGAGAATTAGTACCAACTCCCTGCTAATTAATGGTAGTTAGTGAATAGCTGAGGAAATGCCAAGAGAAAAACGAAGAGAATAAAAAGGGAATGGAAAAAGAGTAATTGGCATTTCCTAAGCTAGTCATTAACTACCATTGATTATAAATTAATGACTTTATAAATACATACTTATAAATATATAAGTATAAACTTTTATAACTTTATATTTAAAACCAACGTATCTCTTCTTTAGATTAACTCACCTTGAGACAAATATTTGTAAGACTCAAATCTCACTTTACACACAAATACATTTGAGCATGGGGAAAAAAATCAATTATTTCAAGTAAACTAAAATATGTGAAATGGTACAGTTATAATAAAACACTAAGTTACACGTGAAAAGAATAAAATCAGAAAACTTCTCAAAAAGCAAAATGACTCAGGAGAGTTAGAAAGTTCAGAGTGGATGTAGAATTTAGCCATTACTAACTACAAGAAGACAAGACTTTATTTGCCTCCAGATGGGACATAATATGAAACGTGTGGCATCAGCTGTGAGGTTTTCTTAACAAAAACGTTAGGATGACCTTAATCACACCGTTACAACTAACTTCCAGTGCACAGGAAACACAGAGGATAGAGAAATCAAGTTAAACAACATCATGATAAAACAATCAAACAAATCTAGAAAATGTTTCATCCCACCAGAAAAATGAACTAGTCTTTTACAAAAATGAATATAAATAGTCCATGCACTCAACAAAAAAAAAAAAAAAAAGAGGAAGTGGGGGGCAATATACAAGTAACTGCAATCCAAAGTAGAATTAAATATATCTTTAGGTTATAAGAGGCTTTGACAGCAAGATAGTAAACTTTTACTTGTAACATTTAATACTATACTTTGGCTATAAAGAATGACTATTTGAGGGCACAAATGATACATGGTTAAATTCAGATAATAATGAACTTGGCAAATAAGTACATTAATAAGACAGGAGTGTAAACAAACAATAAATTCAGAAATTTTGATTTAATCTCTTAATAAATGCATAAATTATATATTCTTATATTTAAATAATTGTTTGGAAGAACAAAATTAAACAGATTCAAACTGTATTAGAAGTATATTACCTTTGTCCTGGACTGAACTTGTTCTTTACAGATGAGGCATTTCTTGACTCGTGGAGAACACAAAGAGCAGGTAGCAATATGTCCACATGGGCCAAAAAGAGTGTCTCTCTTCATATCTGAGCACACCATACATTCTTCTAAGGTTTCAGAATCGTTACTAATCATAGAAGGACTCCGAGAACCCACCTGACCACTAACAAAAGAAAATGTTTCAAACCAAGTCTATCAAAATATTTCTATTAAAAATTCATTAATTAAAATGCTTTCAAATACATCTACAGCATCATTAGTACACATAAAACAACTTTAGTTAAGGTAAAAGAAGAAGCTTATACCATTTACTTTCTGCTATGAGAAAAAAATTAAACTTTAATATCTGTATAGGACACATTGCATATCATATTTTTATATTTGTGTATTTATCTGCATCTTTACATACTTCTAGTATGGTTCACACTTCAAACTGAATAAACCCTCACCCAGTGAATAGAAAAGGGTGAATCTTCTAACAAAGAAAGAAAAAACAGCAGTAAAAAAAAAATTTAACAGAAACAAAATCTAGCTCAGTACCTGTTCTATCTATATAGCGTCAACAGAGGAAGACATAGGAATAAAAAATCCTTACTAGCACCCATGTTATCCTAACTAAAGTCAGAACAAAGGATCATCACAGTCCACCACAGACCGGGCACTCTGGAAAATATGACACTTCAGCAGCTGTTTTGACATTTCTTTAAGTGTATCCTTAAAGAGCACACATTTCTACTACAAAAAGATAGACTGCATCTATAAATATACAGATACAAGGCATAGAAATACATATATATGACCATCTACAGCTACAGAAAAGGAATACTGTGCTTCTACCACAATCTTCAGAAACTCACAAATATACACATACACATATAAGGTTTCATGTTAGACCCCATTGTTTAAGACGTTATTACCACAACAATTATAGTGTCCTGCATATCTATATTTATAGATGCATTCTGTCTTTCTGTGATAGAATTCTGTGCTCCTTAAGGATACACTTAAATAACTGTATATACCTTATTACATTAATTTTACCTATAGCACAATTCTAAGCACAGATTCTAAAGAGATGCCATTTCATCACTACACAAAAATTACAAGAGAAGCCAAGCATGGTCACTCACGCCTGTAATCCCGGATTTTGGGAGGCTGACGTGAGAGAACTGCCTGAGCCCAGAAGTTTGAGACCATGCTGGGCGACATGGTGAGACCTCATCTCTACCATAAATCAAAAAATCAGTTGGCCATGGTGGTGCACACCTATAGTCCCAGCAACTTTGAAGGCTGAAGAGGAAGGATCACCTGAGCCCAGCAGGTTGAGACTGTGGTAGCTGTGATTGTGCCACTACACTCCAGCCTGGGTGACAGAGTGAGACTCCGACACACACACACACACAAATTGTAAGAGAGCCAAGAAAACACAAAGGTCAAGGGACAGCTACCAAAATGTTTAGTGACAAGAACCAGTTATAAAGGGTAATAAAAGACGCGCAACACTGTTCAGATAAAAAAGTAATGAGACATGTACCTTTTTGTATGTCTACAAGATCTTACAGTAAGAAAATTTCTTATGTTAATATGCTAATTTAAATCACTGATGTATTTTACTTTCAGAAAAAGAGACAAATGTGAAATGACTATCTTTAAAGAAAACTCTACCAAGAATTGGTTCATTTATTTGTTCTTTCTGTCAATCTTCCACTAATACTTACTGAGTGCCTGTCAGGTACTATGCAGGGTGCTAGATAATTACAGAGTTTGTGTAAGTTGTCTCTCTTGGAGTGTAAGTTGCCTCTCTTAAGAGAGTCTATTAAATTTTTAACACAGAGCTGGACACAGTGGTGCAAGCCTGAAGTCCCATCTACTCCAGAGGCTGGATCGCTTGAGCCCAGGAGTTCAAGTCCAGCCTGGGCAACTCTGTCTAAAATTTAAAATAGCAAGAACTCTGTCTAAAAAATAAAATAAAATAAAATAAAAATTTAAATACATTCAACATTAATCACAGCAATTTTACTAGAAGACTTTTCCTTATAAATTCTCTAACACAGGGGTATTAGATCAGAACAATTTAGAAACACTTCTTAGAACTTATTAAGCATAAAGCACTACACTTAATAATATGAGAATACAGCATAAAATAGGAGAGCAGTGCCTGCAGGAAAACTTTCAAGGAAGAAAGAAAAGAGCAATGACAAAGATATTTTCAAGTAATCAATCCTCCATTACGGAATGACACAATACTTTCTGTGTAGAATATTAAGTTTTATGATAATAAATAATACAAACCTGACTTTTTCTTTATGGCACTTAGCCAGTGCTTTGCAGAGACTTGGATCAGGACAGAGATCAAGTGGTGATTGACCCTTCTTATTTCGAATGCTAAGGTCAGCGCCATTGGCTGCCAAGAAGCAGGCAATAGAGGCTGCACTCTTCTTTTCTGCCCCCTGGGTTCCAAGTCCCATTATTAACTGAAAACAAATAAAAAGAGTCATGATTTTCCCTTTAGGACTCTGCTATCATTTCTTACCACTGTGTGTGGCGGGGTAGGCATTTATATTCCCTCTCCCTCCTGCCCATCCCCAGTTTTCTCAGGTATATGGTTTGAGAACTAATCCATTCTCCAGGTGTGGAAGTAGACTGAAGGTGGCCCCAAACCAGTTAGATATCTACCTTATCATTTCTGTGACTAGTTCAGGGATGAACACATAACCCAAGTCAAGTCAACTAAGGTCAGCAAAATCCAAGCGTAGGCCTTCCTATTAAGATATTGAAGGGGCTGGGCATGGTGGCTCAAGCCTGTAATCCCAGCACTTTGGGAGGCCAAGGTAAGGGAATTGCCTGAGCCCGTGGGGTTAGAGAACAGCCTGGGCAACTTGACGAGACCTCATCTCTACAATAAATTTTTAAAAAAATTTTGCTGGGCGTGGTAGTGCGCACCTGTAGTTCCAGCTACTTGGGGAGGCTAGAGCAAAAGGATCACCTGAGCCCAGCAGGTCGACGCTGGGGTGACCATGAGCATGCCACTGCGCTCCAGCCAGGGTGACGGACTCAAAAAAAAAAAAAAAAAAAAGAGAAAGAGAGAGATTGAAGAAATAGTACTCTCTAGTCAATTTGGCTCTGGAACTGCTAGTAGCCAAATTTTAAAAAAAATGGCAGGTGAGACAACTGAGAAAAGAACCAACACCTAGGAACTAAGCCAAGAAATCAAGAATGAGACAAATCAAGGATGAGACAAATATCATCTGAGCTACTCACTCAAACATCTTATCTGAAGATAGTCTCAATGATTATGAACATTTATTATCTAAAAAGAACCAGGTATTATTTTACATTCCATGATCTTTATAGCAACTTTATGGAGGTAAGGTGTTCCCTTCCCACCATTTTTAAACAAGAAAGAGAATTTACCCATGGTCATACAGTAAGGCAGCAGTTCTCAAACATGTTCATACAGTAAGGCAGTAGTGGTCTCAGAACTACTTTACACACTTAAAAATGATTCTAAAATTTATATAGGGGCCAGGTGTGGTGACTCACGCCTATAATCCCAGTACTTTGGGAGGCCAAGGTGAGAGGACTGCCTGAGCTCAAGGGTTTGAGAACAGCCCGGGCAACTTGGCGAGACCTCACCTCTACAATAAATCAAAAAATTAGCCAGGCATGGTGGCGTGTGTCTGTAGTTCCAG